>NW_021604753.1:51992-85767 GCF_004785775.1 Grammomys surdaster | reverse complement strand
AGAGAGAGAGAGAGAGAGAGAGACTTGGTAAATATCCCTGGATGACTTGGAACTTGTTTTACTTGTTTTGTAGCCCAGGATGGCCTCAAAGTCACTCAGATAGACTTTCTTCTGCCTTCTGAGTGCTGGGATTAAAGACATGCAGTACTAACTTCTGCCTTAGAGGATATTTGTAATTTCTTACTTATTAATGTCCTAGTAAATTTCTGTTTCTAGAGCTATACCCCTTTCTTGCTATTTTAAAAAGATTTTTTCTTCTATTTTATTTTCATTTGTGAAAACTTAAGTATTCATTTTCTTGCAAAATACCTGTTAGAGCTTCTTGTGTTTAACTTCTGTTATGGTTTGTGTATGCTCAGCCGAGGGAGTGGCACTATTAGAAGGTGTGGCCCTGTTGGAGTAGATGTGGCCTGTTGCAGTAGGTGTGTCACTGTGAGTGTGGGCTTTAAGACCCTCATCCTAGCTGCCTGGAAGTCAGTATTCTGCTAGCAGCCTTCATGTTTCATGCCATGTTTCTGCCTTGATGATAATGGACTGAATCTCTGAACCTGTAAGCCAGTCCCAGTTAAATGTTGTCCATATAAGAGTTACCTTGGTTATAATGTGTGTTCACAGCAGTAAAACTCTAACTAAGACAGAAGTTGGTTACTGCTGTGATAGGCCTGACCATGCTTTTGTTTGGAAGAACGTGGATTTGGGACTTTGGATTTTGAAAGCAGTGGAATGCTTTAAGTGGGGCTTCATGGGCCATCCTAGTAGGAATATGGAAGACTTTGTTACTGAGAGTTATTTGAATTGTGTGGACCTGGCCCAAGAGGTTTCAGTGGAGAATTTCAATAAGTGGCCTAGAGACTATTTTTAGGGCATTTTGGTGAAGAATGTGGCTAATCTTTGCACTTGTCTGAAGGCTAAGGTGAAGAGATTCAGATTAATTGCACTTACAAAGGAAGTCTTAAAGCAGCCTGATATAAATTCTGTTGTGCGGTTCCTAAAGTTCACTCTTATGAGGAGCGTTTTAGTGAATAGGAGCAAGATGAGAAAGGAAAAATATAAATTATATGGTTTGAGTACTAAAGGGGCCCCAGGAAGGGAAATGGAGCTGAATCCTGTGTTCATGGATATTACCTTGAATTGTGGGAGTAGTGACCTTGGGCCAAGATTCTACCCAGCTAAGTATAAATTCAGGCATGGAGATATATACCTTTAAATCTCAGGAGACAGGCATGCAGATCGCCGAGTTCAAGGTCAATCTACAGAGGAAGATTCAAGTCAGTGAAAGAGTTGGAAAAGAGGAAGCTAGTGATTGTATAATAGAACAAAGGGGCTCATGTTTCAGTTCCTGCAAGTAGCCGAACTTGGCAGGTTCAGCCATGTGGCTGTGGCTTTGTAGTCCAGAGGAGAAAGAGACTACTGACACAAAAACAGTCTCTAGGCCACATATTGAAATTCTCCATAAGAACCTCTTGGGCCAGATCCACAAAATTGATGCTGGTTAATTGGAGCTAAGAAATTAGCAGTGATTTTTTTTTTTTTCTGTATAACTATACTTTATTTTTAGCTACCGTCTTATGTTATGGAGAGTCAATTACACACATGTTTTTAGACAATGTAAATCCTTTTTTTGAAATTAATTTTTTATTGGATATTTTATTTACATTTCATGTGATCCCCTTCCCCCATTCCCCCCCACCCAGAAACTCCCTATCCCATCCCCCCTCCTGCTTCTATGAGGATGTGCCCCCACCCACCCACCCACCCACCCACTCCCTCCTCCCCACCCTCAGATTCCCCCACATTGGGGCATTCAGCCTTCAGGGGACCAAAGACCTCCTCTCCCAGAATGCCTGAAAAGGTCATCCTCCCCTACATATACAGCTGGAGCCATGGGTCCCTCTCTATGTGTTTAGACCTTGGGAGCTCTGGTTGGTTGGTTGGTATTGTTGCTCTCCCCATGGGGCCTCAAATCCCTTCAGCTCCTTCAGTTTTCTCTCTCACTCCTCCATTGGGAACCCCTTGATCAGTTCAATGGTTAGCTGTGAGCATCCACCTCTGTATATGTCAGGCTCTGGCAGAACTCTAAGGAGACAGCTATATCAGGCTCCTGTCAGCATGCACTTCCTGACATCCACATGAGTGTCTGCCTTTGGTGACTGACTGCACATGGGATGGATACCCAGGTGGACCAGTCTCCAGATGATCCCTCCTTCAGTTTCTAACCCACACTTTGTCTCCATATTTGCTCCCTTGAGTATTCTGTTACCCCTTCTAAGAAGGACCGAAGCACCCACACACGGTCTTCCTTCTCCATGAGCTTCATGTGGTCTGTGAGTTGAATCTTGGGTATTTGCAAGCTTCTGGGCTAATACCCAATTATCAGTGAGTAAATACCATGTGTGTTCTTTTGTGATTGGGTTACCTCACTCAGGATATTTTCTAGTTCCATCCATTTACCTAAGCATTTCTCGAATTCATTGTTTTTAATAGCTGAGTAATACTCCATTGTGTAAATGGACCACATTTTTTGTATCCATTCCTTTGTTGAAGAACATCTGGGTTCTTTCTAGCTTCTGGCTATTGTAAATAACCTGCTATGAACATAGTGGAGCATGTGTCCTTGTTATATGTTGGAACATCTGGGTATATGCTCAGGAGTGGTATAGCTGGGTCCACAGGTAATGCTATGTCCAATTTTCTGAGGAACTGCCAGAATGATTTCCAGAGTGGTTGCATCAGCTTGCAATCCCACCAACAATGGAGGGGTGGTCCTCTTTCTCCACATCCTTGCCAGATCTTAGCCATTCTGACTGGTGTGAAGTGGAATCTCAGGGTTGTTTTGATTTGCATTTCCCTGATGACTAAGGATGTTGAACATTTCTTTAGGTGCTTCTCAGCCATTTGAGTTTCCTCAGTTGAGAATTCTTTGTTTAGCTCTGTACTCCATTTTTAAAATAGGATTATTTGGTTGTCTGGAGTCTAATCTTTTGAGTTCTTTGTATATATTGGATATTAGCCCTCTATTGGATGTGGGATAGGTAAAGATCTTTTCCCAATCTGTTTGTTGCCATTTTGTCCTATTGATAGTGTCCTTTGCTTTACAGAAGCTTTGCAATTTTATGAGATCCCATTTGTCAATTCTTGATCTTTGTCAAGAGCATAAGCTATTGGAACTTTTCCCCTGTTCCCAAGTATTCGAGGTTCTTCCCCACCTTCTCCTCTATTAATTTCAGTGTATCTGGTTTTATGTGGAGGTCCTTGATCCACTTGGACTTGAGGTTTGTACAAGGAGTTAAGAATGGATCTATTTGCATTCTTCTACATGCTGACTACCAGTTAAACCAGCACCATTTGTTGAAAATGCTGTCCTTTTTCCACTGGATGGTTTTAGCTCCTTTGTCAAAGATCAAGTTACCATAGATGTGTGGGTTCATTTCTGGGTCTTCAATTCTATTTCATTGATCTTCTTGGGTGTCTCTGTAAGAATACTATGCAGGTTTCTTTCTTTCTTTTTTTTTATCACTATTGCTCTGTACAGCTTCAGGTCAGGGATGGTGATTCCCCTAGAAGTTCTTTTATTGTTGAGAATAATTTTTGATATCCTGAGATTTGATTATTCCAAATGATTTTGCAAATTGCTCTATCTCTATGAAGAATTGAGTTGGAATTTTGATGGGGATTGCATTGAATCTGTAGATTGTTTTTGGCAAAATGGCCATTTTTACTATATTAATTCTGCCAATCCATCAGCATAGGAGATCTTTCCATCTTCTGAGATCTTCTTCAATTTCTTTCTTCAGAGACTTAAAGTTCTTGACATATAGATCTTTCACCTGCTTGGTTAGAGTTACAGCAAGGTATTTTATATTATTTGTGACTATTGTGAAGGATGTCATTTTCCTAATTTCTTTCTCAGCCTATTTATCCTTTGAGTAGAGGAAGGCTACTGATTTGTTTGAGTTAATTTTATATCTAGGCACTTTGCTGAAGTTGTTTATCAGGTTTAGGAGTTCTCTGGTAGAGGTTTTGTGGTCATTTAAGTATACTATCATATCATCAGCAAATACTGATATTTTGACTTCTTCCTTTCCTATTTGTATCCCTTTGACTTCTTTTTGTTGTCTAATTGCTCTGGCTAGGACTTCCAGTACTATATTGAATAGGTAGGGAGAGAGTGGGCAGCTTTGTCTTGTCTCTGATTTTAGTGGGATTGCTTCAAGTTTCTCTCTATTTAGTTTGATGTTGGCTACTGGCTTGCTGTATATTGCTTTTACTATATTTAGGTATGGTCCTTGAATTCCTGATCTTTCCAGGACTTTTATCATGAAGGGATACTGATTTTTGTCAAATGCTTTCTCAGCATATAGTGATATGATCTTTTTTTTCCTATGAATTTGTTTATATAGTGGATTACATTGATGGATTTCTGTATATTGAACCATTCTTACATTCCTGGGATAAAGCCTATTTGATCATGATGGATGATTGTCTTGATGTATTCTTGGATTAATTTTGTGAGAATTTTATTGAGTATTTTTGCATTGATATTCATAAGGGAGATTAGTCTGAAGTTCTCTTTCATTGTTGGGTCTTTGTGTAGTTTTTGTATGAGTATGATTGTGGCTTCAAAAAACGAATTGGGTAGTGTTCCTTCTGTTTCTATTTTGTGGAATAGTTTGAAGAGAATTGGTATTAGGGCTTTGAAGGACTGATAGAATTCTACAGTAAAACCATCTGGTCTTGGGCTTTTTTTTTTTTTTTGTGGGGAGACTTTAATAAGTGCTGCTATTTCTTTAGGAGTTATGGGACTATTTAGATAGTTTATCTGCTCCTGATTTAACTGTAGTACCTAGCATCTGTCTAGAAAATTGTCCATTTCATCCAGATTTCCCAGTTTTCTTGAGAATAGGCTTTTGTAGTAGGATCTGATGATTTTTTTGAATTTCCTAAGTTTCTGTTGTTATGTTTCCCTTTTCAGTCTGATTTTATTAATTTGGATACTGTGTCTGTGCCTTCTGGTTAGCCTGGCTAAGGGTTTATCTATCTTGTTGATTTTCTTAAAGAAACAGCTCCTCGTTTTGTTGATATTTTGTATAGTTCTTTTTGTTTCTACTTGGTTGATTTTAGCTCCGAGTTTGATTATTTCCTGCTGTCTACTCCTCTTGGGTGTATTTGCCTCTTTTTGTTCTAGAGCTTTTAGGTGTGCTGTCAAGTTGCTAGTGTATGCCCTCTCCAGTTTCTTTTTGTAGGTACTAAGAGCTATGAGTTTTCCTCTTAGCACTACTTTCATTGTGTCCCATAAGTTTTGGTATGTTATGCCTTCATTTTCATTAAATTCTAAAAGGTCTTTAATTTCTTTCCTTATTTCTTCCTTGACCAAGTTATCATTGAGTAGAGCATTGTTCAGTTTTCACATGTATGTGGGCTTTCCAGTGTTTTTGTTATTATTGAAGACCAACCTTAGTCTGTTGTGATCTGATAGGATGCATGGGATTATTTCAATATTTTTGTATCTGTTGAGGCCTGTTTTGTGACAAATTATATGGTCTCTTTTGGAGAAGGTACCATGAGGTGCTGAGAAAAAAGGTATATTCTTTTGTTTTAGGATGAAATGTTCTATAGATATCTGTTAAATCCATTTGTTTCAATAACTTCTGTTAGTTTCACTGTGTCTCTGTTTAGCTTGTTTCCATGATCTGTCTATTGCTGAGAGTTGGGTGTTGAAGTCCCTCATTATTATTGTGTGACATGCAACTTCTGCTTTGAGCTTCAGTAGGGTTTCTTTTATGAATATGGGTGCCCTTGAATTTCGAGCATAGATATTCAGAATTGATAGTTTATCTTGGAAAATTTTTCCTTTGATGAATATGAAGTGTCCTTTCCTATCTTTTTTGATAACTTTTGGTTGAAAGTTGGTTTTAATTGGTATTAGAATTGCTACTCCAGGTTGTTTCTTAGGACCATTTGCTTGGAAAATTGTTTCCCAGCCTTCTACTCTGAAGTAGTGTCTGTGTTTGTCACTGAGGTGCATTTCCTGTATGCAGCAAAATGCTGAGTCCTGTTTATGTATCTAGTCTGTTAGTCTATATCTTTTTATTGGGGAATTGAGTCCATTGATGTTAAGAGATATTAAGGAAAAGTTATTGTTGCTTTCTGTTATTTTTGTTATTAGAGGTGGGATTATGTTTGTGTGGCTATCTTCTTTTGGGTTTGTTGGAAGATTACTTTCTTGATTTTTCTAAGTTGAAGTTTCCCTCCTTGTGTTGGAGCCTTCCATCTATTATCCTTTGTAGGGCTGGATTTGTGGAAAGATATTGTGTAAATTTGGTTTTGTCATGGAATATCTTGGTTTCTCCATCTATAGTGATTGAGAGTTTTGCTGGGTATAGCAGTCTGGGCTGGCATTTGTGTTTTCTTAGGGTCTGTATGTTATCAGTCCAGAATCTTCTGGCTTTTATGGTTTCTGGTGAGAAGTCTGGTGTAATTCTGATAGGTCTGCCTTTGTAAGTTACTTGATCTTTTTCTTTTACTGCTTTTAATATTTTTTCTTTGATTTGTACATTTGATGTTTTGGTTATTATGTGACAGGAGGAATTTCTCTTCTGGTCTAGTCTATTTGGAATTCTGTAGACTTCTTGTATATTCATGGGCATCTCTTTCTTTAGGTTAGGGAAGTTTTCCTCTATAATTTTGTTGAAGATATTTACTGGCCCTTTAATTTAGGAATCTTCACTCTCTTCTATATCTATTATCCTTAATTTTGGTCTTCTCATTGTGTCCTGGATTTCCTGGATATTTTGGCTTAGGAGCTTTTTGCATTTTGCATTTTAATTGACAGTTGTATCAGTGTTTTCTGTAGTATCTTCTGCACATGTGATTCTCTCTGCTATCTCTTGTATTCTGTTGATGATGCTTGCATCCATGACTCCTGATCTCTTTCCTAGGTTTTCCGTCTCCTGTGTAGTCTCCCTTTGTGATTTCCTTATTGTTTCTACTTTCATTCTTATGTCCTGAATCATTTTGTTCAATTCTTTCACCTGTTTGGTTGTGTTTTCTTTAATTCTTTAAGGGATTTTTGTGTTTCCTTTTTAAGGGCTTCTACCTGTCTACCTGTGTTCTCCTGTATTTCTTTGAGGGAGTTATTTATGTCCTTTTTGAAGTCCTCTATCATCATCATGAAAAGTTTCCCCAACCAGCAGGGTGGTGAACAGGGTCCAGGGGGATCACCTGAAAGAGATAATGGGGAAACAGGGGAACACAAAGGATGATGGCTTGTCTAGAATCTGATCAAATGGTTATTTTATTTTTTTCACACAGAGGTTATATACACATAGAGGCAGGATGTGGGGAAGGGGATGACGCAGGAGTGTAGGCGTTCTCAGGGGCAGTATAGATATCTTCCAGAACAGGGTATCAACTGGGTGAAGAAGCAGGGAACAGATCACTATGACTGTGTCTATGATTCATTTGTTCTTATCTGAGCTGGTACTTCCCACCAAGGCTACCTATGCACAAGATCTATGACTTCCTATTCTTATCCAGGCTAGTAGTTTTCCATCAAGGCTGCCTGTTTACAAGATCTATAGCTATCTGTTCTAGGGTCATTGTTTTCCCAAGACTTTGTTACCAGGCATGTATGGCTGACTCAGGCCCATGGCCGATTTAGGCCTTCAGTGTATAAGCAAGGTTGCTCCCGACAAGAAGTGATTTAAAATCTGAATCCTGCTTTTCCAGTGTGATAGGGTGCCCAGGACTTTCTATGGTGGGAGAACTGGGTTCTGATAATGCCAGGTAACCTTGGTTTCTGTTGCTTATATTCTTGCGCTTGCCTTTTGCCATCTGGTTAACTCTAGTGCTACCTGCACTCACTGTCTCTGACTGGAGCCTGTCTTTCCAGTTATTTTGCTTGTGTCAGAACTCCTCAGAGTCCAGATGACTCTGTGATCCTGTGATCCTGTGATCCTGTGATCCTGTGATCCTGTGATCCTGAGCTCCTGGGTGGAAGAGTTCCTGAGACTCCGGCTGCCTCTGGGATCCTGAAATCCTATGATCATGGGCATGTTAGAGCTCCTGGGAGTCCAGCTTCCTCAACTTCTCTGAGTGCAATGGATTCTCCTCTGCTCTTAGTACAGTGGTTCCCCTAGGATGGGTCAGGATATGGTGTCTTCACTGGAGTAGACCAGCTAGGAGTTTGCCCCAGCAAAAAGAACCAAAATTAGCAGTGATTAAGAAGAGACCAGCATCACTGATGTGAAATTTTCTGGGAAGTCTTTTCTGAAAGCACAAAGACGCTGTGTTCCAGAGATAATCAAGGTTGTACTTTGTGCTGCAGCTGAACTTGGTAATATGTAAGAGTAACCCAGGTGCTACTGGTTTTGAAGGCATGAAGGAGTCATGAAGAGCAGCTGAGGCTTGGCACTTTGAGAGGCCATGGAAGGCCATTGGTGAAGGTGTGCAGCCAGCCTCAGTTGTGGTTGACAGCCCAGGACTTAAGGGGTCATGCAAAGTAGTTGATGCTTGGCACCATGAAGAGAGCCTGTGAGAGGCTATTGGTGAAGCCTAGTTGCAGCAGAAGACCCCAGTGTATTGGAGATGCCAGTACCATGGGATGATGACCAAGAACAGCAGCAGTAGTGGAGTGGACCAACTTGAGCTTAGAGTGATACAGAGGGTAGAGCTGGAGAAGGGAAGCCAGCCCTTCATAGGAGCCCAGAAGATCATGTGTGTGGATCCCAGACATTGAAACAAGAAGTTGTAACATTGAAGTTGCCTTGGAGACCCCAAGATGTTTGAGATACCAGAGCTGTGGGCTATCTGCTGAGGAAAGCTGCTAACAGGGAGTGGGACCAACTCAGCAGAAAGAAGTTTGTTGCAGTCAACCAAGATGAAAAGGGAGTTGGAGATCTGAAGAGTGCGTTGACATCAGACATGGAGATACAGAGTTTGAAGTTTGACCAGCTGTTTTCCTGTCTTGATTTGAGGATTACAGTTAAATGATTTGATAAATCTCAGAAGAGACCTTGAACTTTGGACTTTTAACCTTGTTGAGACTGCTATAGACTATAGGAACTCTGGAAGTTGAACTAAATATATTTTGCATTATGCTATGTTTAGGTATGACCCTCATAGACTCATATGTTTGAACAAGACTATGGAGGCCAGGGAGTGGAATGTGATGGTTTGGATATGCTCAGCCCAGGGAGTGACACTATTAGAAGGTATGGCCCTGTTGGAGTAGGTGTGGCCCTGTTGGAGTAGCTGTGTTACTGTGGGTGTGGGCTTCAAAACCCTCATCCTAGCTGCCTGGAAGTCAGTATTCTGCTAGCAGCCTTAAGATGAAGATGTAGAACTCTCAGTTCCTCCTTTACTGTGCCTGCCTGGATGCTGCCATGTTTCTGCCATGATGATAATGGACTGGACCTCTGAACCTGTAAGCCAGTCCCAGTTAAATGTTGTCCTTGTAAGAGTGTCCTTTGTCATGGTGTCTGTTCACAGCAGTAAAACCCTAACTAAGACAACTTCCTTGCTTTTAATTGTTTTATTGGGAGTCCTAAAGTTCAAACACATGAAAGAAACTTATGGCAAACACAGCATGTGTCAGAAATGGAATTTGTACTCTAGCTCTAGTTGTAAAGGCGGTGGTTTCTTTATTTATTCACAAGTAGTGGATATTTAGTAATAAAATAGGAGAGCACAGGTAGCAAGACTCATGGAAGAGGGTGAGTGCAGGAATAGTAAGTTAATTTAGTAAAAGAGGATGGAAATGAATTTACAGTTGATAGTGGGGATTGAAGAACATTAGTCTGGATAGTAGTGAGGGTTTTGAAGAAGTGATAAAAATAACAGTGCATGACAGATATGACAGTGATAATACTAAAATTCAGATCTAGAGATACTAAAATTATTGCAAAAACTCATTAAAACAAAAATTTGAAAACTCCTGAAAATGCTGTTGCTGTTTAGTCTGGTCAATTGGAGGACATGAAAATATCAAGGCGTCTCTTGAAAGATACCAATTTAGGGCTGAGGAGAGAGACCTGTTAATAAAGTGAGTTTCTATAAATAGGAGGTACTGAGTTTAATCTCAGCACACAAATAAAAACAAAGGCATGATTGCACATGCTTGTGTCTATCCATCACTGAGGAGGCAGAGTTATGGTTATACCTTATGGCTTGCTGAAAAATCAAACTAGAAGAATTGATTTGTCTTCTGTTTCAGTGACATATCATTGTGTGGTGGATGGACTCCAAGGAGGAAGAACACTGATGTCCCCTGTCCTACACACACACGCACACACACACACACACACACACACACACACACACACTAGCACATATATACACATGTGCACCCTCCCACAAAGATGTTAACATAATTTGAATCTCTGTAGCAGATATGCTTGTGGTACTTTATATTCCTTTATCAATTTACATAAATAAGGCACTTAATCTTTACTGAGGTATAGACAATAGACAGGACATATAGAGCAGTTTAGCTTTCAACCAGAGTTAGCCATTGGAGAAGACATAGCCAGTTTTCTATATTGTTTTAAGCAATGGATTCATTTCAGTTTAGATAGCAAACATATATACTTGTCAGGAAAATTATCAGTTCAAACTTTAAGACAAGCAATTTATACAGTCAAAAGTCAATACATTGACAATTGATCTCTTGTCTCTGTCTCTCTCTCTGTCTCTCTCTCTGTCTCTCTCTCTGTCTCTCTCTCTCTTTCTGTCTCTCTCTCTCTCTCTCTCTCTCTCTCTCTCTCTCTCTGTGTGTGTGTGTGTGTGTGTGTTATATTTGTGTGCAAGCTTGGAGGTAAGAGGAAGATATTGGTGTCTTGTTCTATCAATCTTTACATTGTCCAATTGATGTAAAGTGTCTCATTGAACCTGGAGCTTTACTTGAAGTTAACAAGTCCCCATGATCCCCCTTTCTGTGCCACCAACAGTACAGGGGTTACAAGAGCATGCCCAAGTATTTATGCATATGTTGAGGATTCAAACTCAGGTTGTTGTGTGTGAGCAGCAAGCACTCTTATTTTCTGAGCCATTTCTTAAGATGATGACTTTTTAAAAAATTAGATTAGGAATTAGTCTTTCTTGAATGTTTTATACATTGAGATAAGCTAAAGAGAACCAAAAGCTTTAATAAAACACCTGTTAACTTTCAATTATATAAATATGTGGAAATATCCCTCAATATATAGGTAATGGTATTTCTCCAGAGTTGTTCAAATGACCAAACCTACCCATTAATGACTGTATGTTTTTATTTTAAAGGTTCCCTGACAAACCTGACCCTGATATTCCTGAGCCTACAATAGAGAACAATGACAGTATTTCCATTTTACAGGTAAATACTAGTTTGTGCAATTTATTTTCTTACCAATTTTAAAGTTAAAATTAGAGTAGTCTACCTTCTCAGTTTTATATGGAAAGGTAGTCAGAGAAAACTATTTTGTAGATGTGGAACTTTCTATAAATTCCAAGTAAGCAGTAAGTTCTAGTAGCTAGTGGTATCTAAATAAGAGAAAGACCTATAAACACATAGTGAGTGGAAGATTGAGTGCAGTTCTTCAGCAAAAGAATATCTCTGATGTTTTGCCAAGGGTGGTTTGCAGAAATAAATATATATTAGAGCGAATACAGTTTAATGAGTCCAGTGATTTTAACGATCCAGGAATCTCCCAGGAGCCTTTACCTTTAGCATAAATGCAAGTAGGTTTTTGTCTTCCCTTGGATTCTCCTATTTCAGTATTGTATACGAGAGCATCACCTCTGTTTCCATCTCTGCACCTGTATTTAGATGAACAAGAATTGTGGAAATTTAGCTGGTTGTAATCTCTTAATTAGCATTATAACGTATTTGCACTGTTTTCTATTTGATTTCACTAAGATTATGTTTAAAATCCTTCATCCAGTTAAACAATTTCTCCAGTTTTCTCCAATTAGTCATCCATTTTGGAAGTGATGATTCGTACATCATAGTAATATTTTAATTTTTGATATTTTTGTTTTGCATTTTCAGATATTATAAACTTATACTCTTTGTGCCAAATTTTAGGCTTTGAAATATTTGAAGGCTTTTATTTAGTTAATACATATCCACTTTAAAGTGACTTCATAACCATGAACTACTAGAGATGTTTGTTACCTGGAACCTCAAAGTGGGGTTTACTGAATTACAAGTTCCATTTTTAATGATTTTTGAATGTGGATAATGGACAAACGGGTTTCTAAACCAGTTTTACAGGTGCTATGATATGGACAACACTAGAAATTAAATCACTGTTTAATTGTTTAAAGAAAAATATAAATGGAAAATAATATGCATTTATATTTTATGTTTCACAGTCATAAAAGAAGACAAACATTGATGAAAATGGGGCTATTAATATTAATAATCATTTTGTACAGGGTTTGGAAGTTTTGAAACATAATGATTAAGTTTAGTTCAAACTACAATGACAAGGCCAAGATTCTCAGTTCATGATTTTCTTGTATTCTAGGCTAGCATAAATATTTTTACTTGTTAATGATGTTCTTATAATATGTGAATAGATAAACATATCTGAAGACATTTCATTGTTTTTGTTTTTACACTTTGTGTGTCAATACCTGTAACTATGAAAGAATAAAGACGTGTTGAAAACATGCCTCCCCATCTCCCCCCCAAAATTAATTTTGGAATGAAAGTAAGAAAGTTAATTCTCTATTTTTCCATTACAGGAAATATCTAAAGGCCCAGAAATGAATATAAGTAACACTGAGTGTATCTCTATAAAAACGTCATCAAGGTTTTTACATCAGAGCAAGCTTGTCAGAAGAAGGGTAGAGAACAGAGTTCAGAAACTTTTAGGAAATGGTGAAGTTAATGTTTGTTCTCAAGGGGAGCCACTACTTATTACCTCTGAAGGACAAACACCCATAAAGGTAATTTCCACTAATTTGGGAGGTGACATTCTTGCTTGTGTGTGTGTGTGCGCGCGCGCGCACGTGCGCGCATGCATGTTTGTGTGTTTATGTCTGCAGTATTGTGGACGGTATCAGAAAAGAGGATCCCAGCCTCAAACATGTCCTGTACCTCCTTCACACCTTCATTCCTGGAAATAAAAGTAAGTTAAGCTATGAAAATAAAAATTCAGAAAGTGAATATACTTTTAACACAAGTCAGGAGAAGTCATCAAAATACAGGTAATACATAATAAAGACTCCTAGAATAGTTACAGTTAACATGAAAATAACTAACATGTTTGTGCTTTAGATTTATGTATTTTATGTACATGAATGTTTTGTCTTCATTCTATCTGTGTACTGTGTGTGTGTCCATTGCCCACAGAGGTCAAATGAGGGCATTGTATGCCCAGAAACCGGACTTACAGGTGATTGTCAGCTGCCGTGTGGAGGCTGACGAATTGAACCCGGGTTCTTTGCAAGAGCCACAAGTGTTCTAAACCACTGAGCTATACCGTGGCCCCCAGAACAAATATGTTTGATATACAAATGATTACAGTATAAGCGAAAATATTAGAAGTAGAAATAAGTAACCATTCTTAGATTTTTTGTTAACCTCTTGGAGCCTTGGCATCATTATCTTGCTAGTTTTACATTGAAATCCAGAGTTATATATGGCAGTAAGAATAGCAATAGGAATCTGGGCCTGTTGCACATACCTTTAATCCCAGCACTCCGGAGACAGAGGCAGCCATGTCTCTGTAAGTGCAAAGACAGCCTAGTCTAATTTTTTTTTGGCAGAATAGAAGGCAATGTACATATGTGCCATTGCAGAAATGTGGGGATATAAAGGGTAATTTATGGTTGTCAGTTCTCTTCTCAGACTCATGTCAGTCTCAGGGATCAATCAAATTTGGGATGTCAATCTTGCTAACAAGTACCTTTATCCATTTAGTCATGTCATGGACCTCTGATTTACACTCTGACTAAAAACATGTTAGCATTAACACACACACACATGCACGCACCCACACATGCACGCACACCAAAACCACAGAAGCTTGTGTGTCTGAACACGTGGTTCCTGTCTTGGGTAGTTGTTTAACCTTTGGGGTATGGCCTATCTATGATGAATGTAATGGTCATCAACACTTCTGGCACCTTTCTGAGCTGTCTGCTTCCTCACCACGTGTGAGAAACAACCGAACACTGAAACAGACCAAGCCAACCCGCTTGGCTTCTGCACTGTAATATATTTCTGGCAGCCATAGTTCATTAAGTAATTTCTGTTAGAATTTTGTCACAGCAATTAAAAAGTAATATCCCCCCTTTTTTTTTCCTGTTTTAAAGTCCACTTAGAAGGTAGAAAGCAAGCAGAAGAGATAGCCATTTTTGCAGACCACTCATACCAAATGCTCATCTTCACTGCAACTAGCTAATTGCCTTGAAGCATCTAACTTCAGCATTAGGAAAAAAGGGGGCCAGATCAGACATAATTATTACATCCAATGAATCCATTACTCACTGTGATTTTAATATGGTCAGAAATCAAAGCTAAATCTTTCTGTTTGTTTGTTTGTTTTTGGTTTTTTTGAGACAGGGTTTCTCTGTGTAGCCTTGGCTGTCCTGGAACTCACTCTGTAGACCAGGCTAGCCTCGAACTCTCGAACTCAGAGATCCGCCTGCCTCTGCCTCCCAAGTGCTGGGATTAAAGGCGTGTGCCACCACCGCCCGGCTAAGCTAACTCTTTGTTTGAAGTGTAATTCAATTTGGTTTTCAAATTAATATTCGATATTTTATGTGTGGTTGCTTGAATAAAAATAGACCTGATAGACCCTAGCACTATTAGGAGGTGTGTCCTTGTTAGGGTATGTGCGGCCTTGTTGGAGGAAGATATCTCGGGGTGTGTGCTTTGTGGTTTCAGAAACTCAAGCTGGTCCCAGTGTTTCTCTCTCTTCTTGCGGCCTGATGATCTGGACATGGAACTCTCAACTGCTTCTCCAGCACTATGTGTGCCTGAGTGCTACCATGCTTTCTGCAATGATGACTAAACGTCTGAATCTCTAAGCTGGCACAAATTAAATATTTTCCTTTCTAAAAGTTCCTATGGTCATGGAGTCTCATCACAGCAATGAAGTCTTAACTAAGACAATATGTGGTTATATTCAGTAATGTTTGGTCAAAGGGAACTCAGCAGGGAGATAGATCTCAAGTACTTTTAGTATAAAAAAAATATCAAAAACACCATCTGAGCCAATGACATGTTAGGTAAGATGCAGCTAATAACCTGTCTGTTGGCAGGCATCTTGTCCTCAATCCCTGCTGACTGAAGAAGGAAATTTTAGAGTATATTTAGGTTACTTAAAGACTCATTCTGGAGCTGGAGTGATGGCTCAGAGGGTCAGAGCATGTACTGTTCTGTACAGGACCCAAGTCCTGTTTCTAGCACACATGTCAGGTGACGCATGACTGCCCGGAACTCCAGGATCAGAGAATGCAACAGCTCATGTCTCCATAGGCAAATATACTCATCTACACACACCGCACAAATCATTTTTAAAAGTTAATCTTAAAAGTATACGTGAATATCAAAGACATATTTTTGTTCCATTTTCACCTCTAGTACCAAATTTGACATTTATCTCAAATTTTCAATAAAGTTTTTTTTTTTTTTACTTTAGGTAAAAAAATAAGCTGTATAGTAGAATAGAAACATTTGATAAACATAAACTATTATAATCATTGGTGACTTCAAGGTATATTTTACTTTTAGAAACACCTTTAGACTCAAGGCCAACTTCAATTTTTTTCTTTAAAAAATTAATTGTTTTATTTGCTTAAATTTCAAAATGATATTCCCCCTTCCCGGTTAACCCTCCATAACACCCTTCCCCATCCCATTTCCCCTCTCCCTCCTCCCCTTTGTCTCTGTAAGGACACTCCTCCACCCACTCACCTACTCCTGCCTCACCATTCTAGCAACCTCCTACACTGGGGCATCGAACTTCCACAGGGCCAAGGGCCTCCCTTCCCATTGGTGTCAGATAAGGCCACCCTCTGCTACATATGTATCTGAATCCATGGATACCTATACTCTTTGGTTGGTAGTTTAGTCTCTGGGAGCTCTGGGTTGTCTGGTGAGTTGATACTGTCCTTCTTATGGGGTTGCAATCCCCTTCAGCTCCTTTAGCCCTTCCCTTAGCCCTTCTCTTGGGGTCCTCAAACTCAGTCCGATGGTTGGCTGTGCATATCTGCATCTGTACTTGTCAGGTACTAGTAGAACCTCTCAGGGAACAGCCATAACAGGCTCTTGTCAGCAAGTAATTCTTGGTATCAGCAATAGTGTCAGTGTTTTATTTCTGAAGATGGGATAGATCCCTATGTGGATGGCCTTTCCTTCAGTCTCTGTTCCTTTTTTTTTTTTTTTTTTTTTTTTTTTTTTTTTTTTTTGGTCTTTGTCTTTCCTTTGGATAGAAACAATTCTGGATTAAAAATTTTGAGACAGGTGGGTGGCCCCATCCCTCAGCTGGGGGCTGTGCCTATATACTGGAGGTGGTCTCTACAGGTTCTATCTCCCCTTTGTTGGGTATTTTGGCTAAAGTCATCACTAGTAGGTACTGGGAGCCTCTTACTTCCCAGGTGTTTGGGACATTCTAGTGGATAACCCCAGTTCCCCATCACCCACTGCTACATATTTCCATTCGATTTCTTGACCCTCTATACTTCTCTTTTGTCCTTTCCCATACCTGATCCTGGCCCTTCCCCTCACCTCCCTTCCAGGTGCCTCCCTCCCTCTACCTTCTCTGATTATTTTGCTAATCCTTCTATGTAGGATTGAAGCAACCACTCTTTGGCCTTCCTTCTACTTAAGCTCCATATGATTTATGGGTTGTATTACAAGTATTCTGAACTTTTGGGCCAATATCCACTTATCAGTGAGTACAATACCATGTGTGTTCTTTTGTGTCTGGGTTACCTCATTCTGGATGATATTTTCTAGTTCCATCTATTTGCCTGCAAATTTCATGTTTTTAGTAGCTGAGTAGTATTCCATTGTGTAAATGTACTATATTTTATGTATTCATTCTTCTGTTGAGGGACATCGAGGTTGATTCCAGCTCCTGGCAATTATAAATAAGGCTGCTATGAACATAATAGAGCATGTATCCTTGTTATATGTTGGAATATTTTTTGGGTATATGCTAAGGAGTGGTATAGTTGGTCTTGAGGTAGAACTATTTCCAGTTTTCTGAGGAACCTCTAGATTGATTTTCAAAGTGGTTTTACCTGCTTGCTATCCCACCAGCAGTGGATGAGAGTTCCTCTTTCTTCACATCCTCACCAGCATCTGCTTTCCCCTGTGTTTTTGATCTTACCTATTATTCTGATGGGTATGATATTGAATCTTAGGGTCATTTTGATTTTCATTTCCTTGATGACTAAGGATATTGAACATTTTTTTCTTTTATTGTATGATTTATTTATTTACATTTCAAATGTTATCCCATTTCCCGGTTTCCCCTCTGGAAACCTCCCATCCCCCTTCCTCCTGCTTCTATGAAGGCTCTCCCCCACTGTTGAACATTTCTTTAGCTGCTTCTTGACCATTTGAGTTTCCTCTGTTGAGAATTTTTTGTTTAGCTCTGTACCTCATTTTTAATATGGTTATTTGATTGTCTGGAATTTAATTTCTTTTGTTCTTTGTATATATTGATATTAGCCCTCTATCAGATATGGGATTGGTAAAGATCTTTTTCCAATCTGTTTGTTGCCATTTTGTCCTATTTAAAGTGTCCTTTGCCTTACAGAAGCTTTGCAATTTTGTGAGGTCCCATTTTTTGATTCTTGATCTTAGAGTATGAGTCATTGGTGTTCTGTTCAGGAACTTTCCCTCTGTGCCCATGTGTTTGAGGCTCTTCCCCAGTTTTTCTTCTATTAGTTTCAGTGTATCTGGTTTTATGTGAAGATCCTTGATCCAACTGGACTTGAGCTTTGCATAAGGAGATAAGAATGGATCGATTTGCATTCTTCTACATGCTGACCTCCAGTTGAACCAGTACCATTTGTTGAAAATGGTATCTTTTTTTCCACTGGATGGTTTTACCTCCTTTGTCAAAAGTGACCATAGGTGTGTGGGTTCACTGGGTCTTCAATTCTATTTCATTGATCTTCCTGCCTGTCTCTGTACCAATACCATGCAGTTTTTATTGCTATTGCTCTGTAATATAGCTTGAGATCAGAGATGATGATTCCCCCAGATGTTCTTTTATTGTTGAGAATAGTTTTTGCTATCCTGGGTTTTGATTATTCCAAATGAATTTGCAAATTGCTCTTTCTAACTCTATGACGAATTGAGTTGGAATTTTGATGGGGATTGTTACGTCCTTCTTAAAGTCCTCTATCATCATCATGAGAAATGATTTTAGATGTGAATCTTGGTTTTCCGGTGTGATGGGGTATCCAGGACTTGCTATATAGTGGGAGAACTGGGTTCTGATGATGCCAAGTAACCTTGGTTTCTATTGCTTATGTTCTTGCAATTGTCTCTCGATATCTGGCTATTTCTGGTGCTACCTGCCCTTGCTGTCTCTGACTACAGCCTGCCCCTCTTGTGATCCTGGTTGTGTCAGAACTCCTCAGAGTCCAGCTGTCTCTGTGATCCTGTTATTCTGTGATCCTGAGATCCTGGGTGTTGTCAGAGCTGCTGAGATCCTATGTTCCTGGGCATGTTGGAGCACCTTGGAGTCAGCTTCCTCTAGGTGTTGTGGGATTGGGTGTGGAGCTAGTGCCTAAGTTCTGCTCAGAGCACTGGCTCAGACTGAAAGGAACCCATGCCACTGGTCAGGCAGGGGTTCCTGCATCTCTGGATCCCACTGGTCTCAGTTACTCTTGGTGTTGGGGCAGATGTTGTGGCCTCCTCACCTATGATCCTGGGTGTGTTAGAACACCTGGGAGTCGAGCTTCCTCTGGGTGTTGTGGGACTGGGTGCAGAGCTAGTGCCCCAGGTCTGCTCAGGGCACCAGCTCAGATCAGAAGGAACCTGTAATTCATTTTTTTTTTTTTGCAAACTTAATGTATACTTAGGTTTGTTTATTCCAATCCAAACTGTAGTTTCTGTTTTGCTTCTATTTCAGGCTAATTTAAATTACCCTGATTTCTCAATAAAATTTTTGTGTTAATGGCTAAGCATTTACAGAGATATTTAGTTGTCAAATACTAATTTGTTTCTATTTTGATATGTCCATATCCTATGACTCTGAAGGATAATGTCATTTTAAAAACAAGTACGTCTAAATAAAAACAACAGAATCTTTGGCAATGAAATCAAGGAAACTAGTAATTCACATTCTCATCTGCAGAATCTATCTCCAGAATCAGCAATAGAGATGTTTGACAGAGAATTTGTACCTTTAGGACTTTCTCCTGAGGACAATAGTGATGATATGTTGCTTGTGCAAAAGAATACTCAGGGTTACAACCCCATCAAAAAAGAGACAACAAAGACGGTTTGTGGGCTCTCTGGGAAAACTGAAATTAATGTTGTTCTTGAAGAAGAGCTACAACCTAGTACCTCTGAAGGAAAGGCACACTCTATGGTAAAACTCACTAATTTAAAAAGTGTCTTCCATGTGAATAACCATAACTTTTTAGAAAGCAGTTTGAGAACATGTCCGTTTAGCAAGGCAACACCATTAGCTTCCTTCCTACAGCCTGTGACTTACCAATCCACTGTATTTTGTCCTAATTTTCAGTACTAAGAACGACTTATTGCCTGTAAAACAGGTCTCAAGTCCAATTCAAAACTTAATGAATATGTCCTTAATCTTTGTGCCACATTTACACCATTGTGCATTTTTGGTATCTTGGTTGAGAAGCATGTGGCTTTAGTTGCATGGCCTTATAGTTAGGTTCTCTGTTCTATTCCAGTGATCTCTGAATGTGTCTATGTCAGTACAATGGTGACTTTATTACTATGGCTCTGTAGAATAACTTGGAATCATATATGGTGACACTCTGAGCTTTGCTCATTTTACTTGGGATTATTTTGGTTATCCAGGGTCTTTGTGCTTCTATATGAAGACTAAAATTCTTTTCCCAATTTCTGTGAATAATTCCATTGGAATTACAACTATAATTGCATTGAGTCTCTAGATTGCTTCTGATAAAACAGCCATTTCTCACAGTGTTGAAATCTTTCAATCCATGACCATAAAAGATCTTTGTATTTTCTAATATTGTCCTCAATGTTTCCTTCCTTTGGTGTCTTAACATTTTCATTAATGTGGCCTCCTTGACATGCTTGGTTAGGTTTATTTCTAGATATGTTTTCTTGAACTATTTGAATGTCTTTCTCAGCATGCTTGTATTGATATATAAAAAGGCTACTCACTTTCTAAGATTGTTATTTATTGTTTTTGTATTATCTTTTCTTTTCTTGTAGTTTTGCTTTTTGTTGTGTCTTGTCCTGATTTTCAGTATTAGTGTAATACTGGCTTCACAGAAAGGAATTTGGAAGAGCTTTTTATTCTTCTTGCTTTAAAAAAAAAATAATTTAAGGGCTAGACGGTGGTGGTGCACGCCTTTAATCCCAGCATTTGGGAGGCAGAGACAGGCGGATTTCTGAGATGGAGGCCAGCCTGGTCTACAGAGTGAGTTCCAGGACAGCCCGGGCTATACAGAGAAACCCTGTCTCAAAAAACAAACAAACAAAAAATAATGATAATTTAAGAAGGAATAGATGTAAATCTTTGGAAATCTGAGTGGAATCTTGCTGTAAATCCATCTGAATGTGGTTTTTTCTTTTCTTTTTTAGTCAAGAGGTTTTTTTGTTACTCTTTTAATCTTCTCATTTCTATGGGTCCATTTAGGTTGTTGATCTTATTTTGGTTTAATTTTTTGGTAGTTTGGATGAATCTGGAAATTGGTGCAATTCTTTTAGATTTTCCACCTTAATGTAGGACATGTTTTTAAAATAATTTGACCACCTACGTTTTTAGTTATTCTTCTGTGTATTGGTCTTTTGCCTGCAAGTGTGTTTGTGTACTGTGTCCATACAGTACCCACAGAGGTAAAAAAATGGCACCAAATCCTCTGGTTTAGTAATAGACTATTGTGAGCCACCATATAGGTGTTGGGAATGGAATCAAACCCCCAGAACTTCTGGAAAAGTAGTCAATGCTCTTATCATCTGAGCCCCAGAACACATTATTTGAAAACATTCCTTTATTGTAGTCTGAATTTCTTGATGCCTGTTGTAATGTTTCCCAACTCACCTCTTTCCTTCTTTTAGTTTTTTTTTTTTTGGTAAATGTCTGTTGATTTATTTTCTCAAAGAACTAACTCTAGCCAGTTGGTGGTGCATGCCTTTAATCTGGGAACTCAGAATGCAGAGACAGGAAGATCTCAGAGTTCTAGGGCCTGGTATACAGAGTGATTTTCAAGACAGCTAAGACTACATAGATAAATTCTGTCTTGAAAACAAGCAAGCAAACAAACAAACACCAGTCTTAGATTCTTTGACTCTATTGTTTTACTTGTTTCTATTTCATTACTCTCTGAGCAAGTGAATTTTTTTTTTTTTGGCTTGATGTCATCTTGTAGCCTTTCTTTTGTTGTGTGTCTGGTGTCAGATTATAGCGTGTCTTAGTGAGACCAATACCAAAGCTGTGTACTGGAGGTCAGTCAGATAAAGCTGGTGTATGAGCTGCTGCCAGGCAGAGCCAATGTGAGTCATTGTCTGGAGCTATGCCTATGGGTGTGGATAAGGCAGAGGTGGGAGTAAAGGGAGGCACTGACCAAAAGTCAGAGACCGAGGGTCTAAAGTATATCCTTTACTGCTGAGATGGCTGAGATGTGAGGGAAGGATGTAACTATTTTCATTCTTTTAATGATAGATTGCAGCCGTTCAGTGGCCATGGATGAACTGGGTTTACCTGAAAGGGGGGCTGGAAATGATAAAGAGATGGAAGAGGGGCGAGAGAAGCATGAAGACAAGGCTCCAAGCACTGTATTTATATAGGGAAAGCCCACTGAATCCATCCTTTGTTTCAGCTGGGTTATGTTGCAAAGCAAAGGGCAGTCTATTCTTCTAAGTTCCTGTAGGAAGTTGTATGTGCAACCAAGGCAGAAGACTCCACCTAGGTCATTAAGGTTCACTGTGGCAAGAGCTCAAGGTCTATTCAGCCTGTTCAAGGCTGGAGAAAACTTGCTCAAGGCTGGGAAGGGCACAATGGATCATTAATTTGTGAGTAGTTAAGCATTTATAAGGACATGCAACTATGAAAATATTATTAGTTCTATTTTTTCTGTTACTATCTGGTGGATACTAAATGAAAAAGAATCATTTGAAGACATGTGCCAGAAAACAAACAAACAAACAAACAAACAAACAAATCATGAGAGTACTATAAGCAAATATATATTCCAGCTTTCTTATATGTAGAAAATAGATCAAGACCAAGAAAAAAAATCTAAGTGACAGGGAATATACAACTGTCCATTTCCAGCCTCCATCTGAGGACTCAAATGAAGAAAAATGGGCCCAGCTAGTTGCAACACAGTATTCATTTCTTAACCAGTACCTCAAGGAAAGATTAAAGGAGAGGATTAAAGAAGGCACTGAAAACTGTGAATCTGATGCTTCTGATGAAGAATCATTACCTAGTACCTCTGCAGGAGGAACACACTCAATGGTAAGTAGTTTCCCCTAATTTGAAAAGTGGTCTGTTTCATGAAGGATGAACGTAGAAGGTCTCTCTGAGGTACTGCAGAGGGGTTTTAAACATGCCCTTGTACCTCCTTGTTGTCTTTGTCACAGGAACACTCTTATTAGTCATTATCCAAGATTTATTTGCAAGTAATTTAAACTATGAGAATAACAAATCTTAAAGCTGCCATGGTTTAAACACAAATAAGAATTCTAGCACTGACACAAAAATAAATGACAATGATAGCAGTGAAGGAGTGGAGTACTGTTTTAGTTGAAATGATATTTGATGTAAGAAAGCCAAAACAGAAGTAACTGAAAACTTGATATTACACATATGCTTAAATCTACTAAACCCAAGTGCAGTGGTTTATACAATTCAAAGCAACAAATCAGGCAACTGAAATAAGAAGACCCCATATTTCTATAGTTAAGGAGGTATGCATGGGGACAACTGAATTCTTTTATTTATTTATTTATTTATTTATTTATTTACCTTTCTACCCTGAATTACTTTAAATGTTTCACAAATTTGTCCAGATTTACTTTTCTTTTTAGGTCATTGAAAATTTCATACAACATATTTCGATCACATTCATCTCACATTTCCTCAAAGATTGCATCTCTCCTTTCAATTTTGTATCATCTGTTTTTTTCCTCTAAATTTCTTAGAGTCAGATTTGTGTTGCCACCTACCGAAACATGAGTCACCTAACAGAGGCTTCATACGCCCTTAAAAAAAACTAACTCTCCCTCTCCTCACGGCAATTACTGCCGTGAGCTCCTCAGCAGGGCTGATACTTCATGTTCACCTCACCTTCCCATACTGGTTTTATTTCCCTGTGGTTTGGGCTTACACAGGTCTTACATATGTCATCACAACTGCTGTGTAGTTCATATATCCAACTACCTTGTTTCTTTCAGAAATCATTGCTTCTTTGTAGCTATCTATCACTTTGGCTCTTATATTCTTTTCTCCACTCTTCTGCAATGATTCATGAGCCTTAGGAGAGGATATGGGGGATAGGTGTTTCATTTAGGACATTTTGAAAAGACAGGTTGAGAGTCTCTGTCATTCACCATCTATTGCACGTAGAACCTTCTCTGGTGGGTGTACATGTACACACACTAATCTATGGGCTTAGTGAATGAGGTGGGTATGTCAATAGGAGTCAGTTTAATGCTGATCTTATATGAAGATCCTCAACTTACATGGATTTTAGTTTGGTTCAAGGTGTGATAATAAGAATCAAGTTTCATTCTTCTACATGTATCCTCCCTGTTTAATCACTACCATTTGTTGAAGAGGCTGTATTTGTAACAAGGTGTGCTATTGGCTTCTTTGTCAAAAATCAGGTGACTGTGAGTTTAGGCTGTATGCCTATATGTGGGCTCTCAAATTCTGTTCCACTGATCAACATTTTTATGTCAGTAACACATTCTTTTAACTACTATAGGTCTATATAAATATTTCATATATATATATATATATCACATCACATTTTTAAATTCTTTTATTGGATGTTTTATTTACATTTCATATGTTGTCCCCTTACCCCATTCCCCACCCACCCAGGAACCCCCTATCCTCTCACCCCTCCTCCTTCTTCTCTGTGGATGTAACCTCTATCTACCCCCCCACTCCCACCTCCCCACCCTCAAAATTCCCACCCCATGGGGCGTCCAGCCTTCATGAGGTCAAGGTTCTCTTCTTCCACCTATGCCCAGCAGGGCCCTCCACTCTTACATATTCAGCTAAAGCCCTGGATCCCTCCCTAAGTGCTCCCAGGCTGGTGGTTTAGACCCTGGGAGCTGTGGTTGGTTGGTATTGTTGCTCTCCTCATGGTGCTGCAAATCCTTTCAGCTCCTTCAGTCTTCACTCTAACTACTCCATTGAGAACCCCATGATCAGTTCAATGGCTAGTTGTGAGCATCTGCCTCTGAATATGTCAGACTCTTGAAGACCTCTGAGGAGACATCCATATCAGGCTCTTATCAGCATGCACTTCCTGACTTCCACATCAGCATCTACCTTTGGTGACTGCACATGGGATAGATACTCAGGTGGAGTGGTCTTCAGACGGCCCCTCCTTCAGTTTCTGTCCCTCACTTTGTCTCCATATTTGCTCCCTTGAGTATTTTGTTGCTCCTTCTAAGAAGGACCGAATCACCCTCACTTGGTCTTCCTTCTTTATGGGCTTCATGTGGCCTGTGAGTTGCATCTTGGGCATTTCAAGGTTCTGGGCTAATATCCAATAATCAGTGACTGAATATCATATGTGTTCTTTTGTGTTTGGCTTACCTCACTCAGGATGATAATTTCTAGTTCCATCCATTTACCTAGGAACCTCTCGAATTCATTGTTTTTAATAGCTGAGTAATACTCCATTGTGTAAATATACCACATTTTTTGAATCCATTCCTCAGTTGAAGGACATCTGGGTCACATTTTTATTTAAAGTTCAGTGTGTCTTATAAATATATCTCCTGGGAAACATGTGGATTTTACAATTAAGGCTATCTTTTCCTCATGTATGAATTCATTTATGCCTTACAAGTACTCTGCTCTGAAGACACTGTCCTTTACTGTTCCCTGATACTCTTCTGGCTAGTATTTTGCTCTGTTATAATTTTTTTCTATCGCTGTAGGTGGTACCTAGTAAACAGCACTGAAACACTGAAGAGTCATAGGCTCTTACCTAATTTAATTTATTTCAGTTCATAATGATAGCCTAGTGACTTGCAGGTAGCTGAGTGTAGATATGCATAAATTTACCTGTTAATCACCATTTTCTTATTTCTCTGTGTCCAAAGCCTTTGTCTTGTAAAGTTAGTCATTTTAAAAACATAAGCACTCCAAATAAAGAGCACTTAGAATAAAACAAATCAAATTAATCTTCCATCTTTTCCTCAGCAAAAAATGTCCCCAAACCAAAAAGTAAGGACTAACTATGACAGAGAATACACATCTACACAATCAGAAGATCTCTCTTCGAAAAGGAGCGAGGAGGAGTGGGCTCAGCTGAGTGCACTCCAGTATGCACATCTTAACAAGCTCCTCAGGCAGGATTTAAAGAAGAAAATCTGTAAAATGTATGAAAACTCTGAAAGTAATGTCTGTTCTAACAAAGCACCAATTCCTGAAAAGCCCAAACAAAGAAAACACTTTAAGGTAATTCTTTTCCCTCTGATCTGAAAAATTACATCTTTGAGTGTGAAGGAAAAGATATCATCTGGTGTGCCTGTCTCTGCAGTATGGTAGAATTTTTCTAAACAACCGCAAAACCCAAATCATGAAAATAACTTTCATTTCTTTCATGCTGTCGGTTCTAGGAGTACATTAGCCAGTCGTCATCTAAGTTTTAAGCAAAACAAACTAGACACTGAAGATTCCGAGCTGGAAAGCGGACATGCTTTTAATATCATAAGAAAAAATTCATACAATAATGCTGAAAGTAAATAACAGTAAAAATAAAGGCCAAGAATCATTACAGTTGACATGAAAAGAACCAACACGGTGGCTCTGCAAGTGATAATAGAACAGTAGTACAAGGAACCAGGGAGTAGTTAGTAAACACATAGCAAAGTCTAGAAAACCAAACACATCTAGGGTCATGTGACTGAAATAAAAATCTCACTATAGATTTTCCATTCTAGACTTAGCTAATCAAATAGTTGAATACTCTGGCTTGTTTCTTCTTTGCTTTTTTAAATTAAATAATCTAAGATTTATATAAAGTTTGAATCATAAAAGTATAAATTTATTTAATTTTACAGATATTTACATTCTTACACCCCTAGGCACCTTTACAAGTAAGTTCACCTCTCACTATGTGTGCATCGACTCAGTTGTGCTTTCTAAGTTTTCTGTGTAAAGGGAGATCGTGAGATTAGAATCCCGTACCCCAATTTGTCCTTGATTTGTCAATGAAGAAAGCCGGAGGAGGGGGGCAATTGCTTGGGTGGAGGGTACAGTTGAGACTTCTGGGTCCCAAGAAAAAAAGGGAGACTCAAGAAAGGAGAGAGGCTTTTTCTGCCACGCTTTGGAGGAAAAAGGACACAGCAATCATGTAAGGCCTCGGGGGGGGGGGTGGGGGGTGGGGGGTGGGGGGTGGGGGGTGGGTGGGGCAGCTAGCACCTTCGGCCTCCACTACAGGCAGGTGGCTAAAGATGTTGGGTAGGGCCTTAATGGAACAAGCCAGTAAGTTTAAGGTAGGAAAGACAAGAGATAGGGCACGCATCTCCCGGAAGGAGATATTAGTTCTTAGCAATTGTACCTAGCAGGCAAGTTAAGGTAACATCTGTTTTGCCCGCGGATTCAAGAGTCACGGGAGCGGGCTGGTAGTGAACACCCCCTTTCCCTTCCCTTGCAAAGGCAGGTGGAAAGAGAAGAGAAGCTGGGTCAGGGCTGGCAGTGGCCAATCCTCGAGATAAGGCTGGTGGAACAAAAGGGAGCCAGGAGGGGCAAGAGTTTGGCCACGAGGTCCCAGGTAAAGGAGTTCGCGAGACTTATTAAAACTTCTCGGAATTTATGAGTGCTTCAGATTTCATGTAACAAACTGAAGACATTGGCTCTTATCCTTTCTTGAATTTTGCCTGCTCATTATCCTGCTTTATCATCTCCAACCAAGTAAATAACACAACCTTGAAGAGAAACTTTAGTTGCAAAGATATCTTCATCAGATTGCTTGTAGGCAAGAGTGTGGGGTATTTTCTGGCTTAATGATTGGTGTGGGGGCGCAGTTCAATATAGACAGTACTACCTATGGGTGGATAGTACTGGGTTGTATATGAAAACAGGTTGAGAAAGACGCAAGGAGCAAGCCTGTAAGAAGCTAAGAATACATGGCTTCTGGTTGAGTTCCTACTTTGAGTTCCTGTTTTGACACCCCTCAATAGATTCTAATCTGAGATATAGAAGCCAAATAACCCCTTTCCTCTCCGTGTTACTACGGGCACGCTCTTTACCACAGCACCAGGAAGCGAAGTGAAACACCCCTTCAGTCATTATTTCCACCTCATCTCTCATCGTACAGCTCCTTAGAGAAAACTGGATATTAAAACGAGAACATAGTTCACACTCATATATTTGCTTTGTACACACTATTGCAAAATCAAGTCTCCAAAACAGAAATGTGGCCCAGAGATGATATACATAGTTGCTTACATAAACTGAATTAGCCATCAAAATTTCAGAGATTTCTTCAACAATATGGATTTTCAGTTACCTATAAGGAGCTGAATCCAGTGTGTTTTGAGTGTGTATACACGTTTCCTTTTATATATGAGGCACATATGTGCACCTGTTTGCTAAAGATTCATTTTGTGCTGTTTCTTCTAATTAAAAGTTTTTGAAATAATGATACAATTGCATCATTATTTTCCTTTCCTTTCCTTTTCTCCCAGCAACTCTTCGCGTAAACTCCTTTGCTCTCAAATCCATGGCCTCTTTTTCTTTAGTTGTTAAATGCATACATACTATATACATACATACATACATACATACATACATACATACATACATACATATTCTTAAGTACATAAATACAACATGTTCAATCAGTGTAATTATACATGTACATATATGATCTCAGGGATGGCCACTAGTATTAGATACATTCATCTGGAGAGGCTCTTCCCTGGGGAAGATGATTTCTCCCCTTGGCATTCCCCATTTGCTCGTAGTTCTTCATATAAAGTTGAGGCCCCATGTGCTTCCCCCTTTCCGCACTGGTTGGTGTCATATTTGTTCAGGTCACGCTTAGGCATTCGTGTGGATAAGACTCAATGGGTGTGTAGCTGCTCTGATCTCTCAGCTCACAGCAACTGTCATCTGCTCCCCCTCTATATGTATCTTAACACTGCTTTGTCACACACTCTGATGAAGATTTAAGCATTTTCAAGATGCCTTATATTAGTTTATATTAAGGAAGTTTGAATTACATGTTAATCCTTGCATATAGGATTGCATATCTGGTGTTAGAAGTTGTTAATTTAAGGACTTTTGCTTACAGGACAGTGGCTATTGTTCAGTGTTGGAATCCTTCCCTAGCATAAAACAGTGGGTTTAAATCCAATGCTGAAAAAAACCTTGTACTTCATTTATACTATAATCATATTTCTATAAAGCGTGTAGTGGTTGCATTTGGATAAGTTATGCATCGCTCTCAAACATACTATATCCCTCTCTTTATTTTCATTCCTGAAATATGTACACGACTCGGACAATTTATCATTCTATATGCATTCCATATCAGCTATACCCGAATTTTCCTTCATAAACCCTTGTATCTTTATTTCTGACTAAATTTTGCCAAGAATTTATCTAGAAATATTTCATAAGGTATAGTATATTTACACATAAACTGTAACACTTATCTTTAAAGGGATGGAGAGAGAACTCAGAATTGAAAACCGTTACTACTATTTCAAAAGAACCTAGGTTTAGTTCCCAGGATCCACATAGTAACATACCTGTAATTTGAATTCCAAGGGTGCTGATGGCTGCTCCGTGCCTCCAAGGGCTCTGGTACACACATGAAGACAGCTAGGTTCACATTTACATGAAAAAAATCTTAGAATCTAGTAAATTCCTGCTAAACCTTATCTGTAGACTGTCTATAATTGAGGTAAATTTTATTTGGGATAATTTGCACTTTCTCACCTGTATAATGTCCCTTAATGATATAAGTATGGTAAGTTTAAGCCTCCTGGTTAAGTGATTGACGTTATGAAAAATGTGTCTGCAATATTCAGCACACGAGGGTAGGCTAAAAGAGTTCATTCCCTAGGACTAAAAATTGTTGTCTCTTTCCAGACACACTCATGGCAAGTTTAAAGATTTAGTTCTCTCTCAGTTTCTAATTGTCATTAGTGCCTGTGCTTAGAGGTAAAATCAACACTTAGCCTGGCGGCACTGCAGAAAGAGCATCTAAAGAACACACACACATATGTGTCTGTGTATGTATATAAAACCTACATATATAAATTTAGCATCCTAACCAGTATATGTACATATATACACACTTGTATATCAGCAAACTTCCTCAGTGCTGTTTGAAATAAACGTATCTTAATGGTATGTTATATTTACTAAAAATAATGAATTTCATAATTTTTAGCATAATAAAGCAATTCTCAAACACAAAGATTTTACACCCCCTCACATCTAAAAATTGTAATCCAGACTCTACATGAAAATATTCAAGACATATATACACATTTGTGTGTGTGTGTGTATATACATATATACGTGTATGCCTAAAAACACGCACACAGATATATATTCACGTATATATGTCTATATATGTACATACATATATGTTTATGTATACATTTATACATGTACATGTGTATGTATGTACATACTCATACATAAAAAGTTAAAATGGAGTTATTTAAAACAGGGCAACAATGACACTTATTAGACTCCACAGGTTAACAATTGTTAACAATACAAAGCCCATTGTGAAGAGGGGTTAGCTCAGATTTGTTGGCCTGTGAGATATCATAGACTCTCAAGTGTTTAAGGCTATTGCCATCAAATAAGTCTATCTATTTTCATCACTAAAATAGGAATTTGCTTTGCTTTATTAATGGGTTTTGGATCATAAATCATTTGCATAATTTAAAGTTTACTGATATACAGAAAATATTTGTATGTAGAGTCTGGATTACAATTTTTTAGATGTGAGGGGGTATAAAATCTTTGTGTTTGAGAATTGTTATTTTAAAAATTATTCAATTTATTATTTTTGGTAAATTTAACATACAGTAAAATATATTTATTTCAAGCAGGTCTGAGAAAGTTAGCTGATTCATCATCTGTCTCCTACTCTTGTAGATAAATCATTTTCAGGTGCTGATGATAGCCTAGTGATTTGTGAGTAGCCTAAGATATGAAGGACTGTTGAAATGTACTTCCTACGTTCCTTTTCTGTTTCTTATAAGTTGTAAGGACAAAATCAAGTGTCCCAAAACAACAACGACAACAAATCTGAGAATAAAGCCAAGCAAATTAATCTCCCTTTTTCTCCTCATCAGAAAATGACAGAGAAAAGGAAGAAACATGGAAGAAAAGATGTATGCATGCATTCAAGGCAAGCCAAGAGGAATGAAGACATAAAGGAGCAGGCTGACTGGCACCATGAGCAACTGAAGGAACTCCTCAAAAATGACATAAAGGAAATACTGAAGGAGCAATTGGCTACAGAGCATGCAAGGATGAGGAGACTCCTTAGAAAGGATGTGAAGAAAATTAGTGAAATACTCAGAAATGAATTAAGGCAAATATGCATCGAACAGGTGGCTCTTTTGCAAGCACAGGTGAAGGAGACACAGCAGGAGCAGGTAAATCTGCAGTACCTACAGCTGAAGGACCTCTTCAGAAGGGACTTAAAGGAGGTGGTTCACGAACAGATTAAAAAATCTAAAAATACTATTTGTCCTAAAGAAGAGCCACTACCTAGTACCTCTAAAGGAACTGCAGACTTACAGGTAGGACCTTCTCACTGGAAAAGTGTGTGGTTGGTTGGCAGGAGAAAGATGCATCTGTGTACCTGAGTCTACAGTGCTGCAGATAGTTCCCCTCCAGGCACCCAACCTTAATCATGTCCTAGCATCTCATGTTCTCATTCCCAAGAATACACTGGCCAGTAATCTTCTGAGGTTTCAGTGTGCATGAAATATGAAAATAACAGACTAGGAAGTGAACATGATGTTAACACAAATGCACACAATTCTCATCAAGTATGTAAAAGAAAGAAAAATAACAAACCAGACAGTGGTTACAGTTGACAAGAAAAGAAGAGAGCTGTGAGATATGGTAGTGGTAAGTGTACAAACAAAAGTAGAATTGGAAGTATGTAATAAGTGTATGCTGAGGCCTAAGAAAACAAAAGACATTGTTTTACATATTTCAAAGATATAAATCATGTGACTAAAATAAAACCATACTGTATAGCAACAAGTATAGAGAATATTGAGTTGCATGAAATAATTCTAAGTTATATCTCCTCTCTTGCTTATATTCAATGTTTCTGACTTCCGTGTATATTTTCATTTTTTGCATTTTACATTATAGGTTTAGTATAGACATTTACAAATCTTTATCTTCTTTTTCTTTTAAAAGTTTATAGTAGTTTTTTTAATTAATTAATTTGCTTTACATCTTGATCACAGCTTCCTCTCCTTCCTCCTCTCAGGCCCTTTCTCACACTTCCCTCCCCTCATTTTTCTTTTTCTTTTTTTTTGTCCTTAGAGAAGGGGAGCCCTTCTGTTGATATCAAGTGTGTCAGTATATCAAGTTGCAGTAGGCTGATGGATGTCTCCTATTGAGGCTAGACAAGGCAGCCTAGCTAGGGGAAACCGAATCATCACCAATGTTTAGAAAGAGAATCTCACTTTCCAGAATATCACCTTTGAAGTTAGAGTGTCACTCTATTTAGTTATTGCACTGTCGTAAGTGGACAGTAGATAGTGTTAGAACTTGACATAGTACAGAAAGTCCTGTACGTGCACAACATGGTCATGGCATGTGATTTGAGATAAAGTTGTCTGTTTGTTGTGTCTGCTGCTTGAGTCCCTGTGACAGAGTTGAACTTGTTTATCTCTTCTCTCTCACCTTTAAAAAATGCTTTACACTGATGCTGACATATTTTTGCAGAACAGATTTGATCTTTCTTACATTTTCTGTTTCTGTTTTTGTTAATTTGTTTGTCTCTGAGTAGTGGGCATATATGGCTTTATTCATCAATTATTGTCCCCAAAGTTTTTTTTTTTTTTTTTTTACAAACTGCTTCTTCCCTCTCTTAGAAGCAGCTGAATTCATATTGTCATGTCTAGCTATTTGACACACTAAATAGAACTCTATTCTACTGTTTGTGATATCAAGCCAATATAATATGTGCTATTAAAATGAAATATGACTTCCCCCTACAACACTTTATAAAGTGTTGTAAATATGGTAAAATTAGAAAATAGTTAAGCTAGGTTTTTAACCAAAGTAAAAATCTTATATGATACTTTAAGAATAATTTTTTTCTGTTTATATATGTAGCTAAAAGCCATCAATTTGAGACATAATAATCATTAATTTGAGAAAGAGAATTATAGTTTAATAAACATTCCTAAGGAGCAATATTACAAGTTCTTGATGAGAGAGGTAGGTGAAGTCAAATCTTTGGATGTGAGAATTGGGTTTTTTTTTTTCCATATTAAATGTCATCTAATTCATGTTTTTGGATATGTGACACATCATGACATTAGTTTACTCCAAACAACACTGACACAATTAGGGCCACAGGTTAATTATTTTTAGTCCATTCTAGGATAAGTTAAGTCATGTGACTTAAGACGCCTGAGTATATATTAAAAAGTTTAAGTGTTAAAAATTAATTACTTTTAACTTTTTCTGGATCTATACCCTGTGACTTTTAAAAACAGTAATTTTAAAATCAATCACCTCAAGAAAATGAACTTTTGCTGGGAAACCAAGCAAATTAACCCTCCATCTTTCCTCCTGCAGAGAACATCTCTACAACAAAAAGCAAAGAAAGAATATGAAACTGACCATGACGTTTCCCCTTCACATTCAGAAGAGCCCTTGATGCAAAATGACGAGGGCAGGCAGAGTAACTCCCACTGTATGCCTCTAAACGAATTCATCAAAGAAGAACTAAGAGAAGCATTTTGTGAAATATTTGAAAGAAATAAAGAACTACCTCATATCTCTAAAGAAAGAAAACAGCTAAGGGTAAATTCATCTCATTTTAAATTCAATATGTTTCCTGTATGGTGAGAGAAGCATCTGTGAGCCCTTGTCCGCAGTGCTGCAGACAGCATCTAGACAACAGGACTGTAGTCTTGCATTTGCTCTGAACTTCACCAGTCCCAGGATGGTTGCAGGAATTTCCAACCTCAATTAGCCCATATAAAACCCACACAATCCAGTTTTATAATTATAAGCTATATTCCTAGATTGGGCAGATCTAACAGTATACTATCTTATTCCCTAGCTATAAAACCCCTTGCTACTTGAGGTTTCTTGTAGCCAAATGGTTCTGGTGCATTATGGCTTCCTCCTCCTCTTCAGTCTTTTTTTTCCTTCTTCTCTTCTCT
>NW_021604753.1:17928-51892 GCF_004785775.1 Grammomys surdaster | reverse complement strand
TACTCTCCTCTCCTCTCCTCTCCTCTCCCCTTCCGATCCGCGCCATTCCCGTCTCCTCCCCTCCCCTCTCCTCTCCTCTCTTCTCTTCTCTACTCTACCTGCCCCCACTCAAACCCTGTGCCGTCTTTCCCCTCCACTGTCTAATCACAGGCTCTAGCCTTTACAGTCCAGTCAAAATGGGGAGAAGGTTCACAGGAGATCACCTGAGTATGTGCTCATTGGGAGCAAGCCCTCTTGAGGAAGCAGAATTAACATCAGAATACAAAGAGCATCTGGACAATCAACAACATAGGACCATCTCCATTCTTCTTAAGTTTAAATGAAGAAATATTAGGCTATAAAAATATGACAGTCCTTCTGGTCTGGGCCCAAACACAGAGCAGATCCTGGGCGGCAGCTCCGCACCCAATTTTACAAAACCCAGAGGAAGCCAGGCTCTCAGGAGCTCTAACCTGGGCAGTATCTTAGGTAAGGAAACAGTAACACTGGCCTCAAACAGGGAGTAACTGGGACCCACTGGGATCCAAAAATTCACTCCTGGTCAGAGCACTGGTTCCTTCTGGTCTGAGCCCGAGCAATGAACAGATCCTGGGCCTCAGCTGTAACCCCAGCAGCAACACCCACCCAAAACAGTTCTGACACAACCAAGATAATAGGAAAGACAGGCTCCAGTCAGAGAAAGCACAGATAGCACTAAGGAGATCCAGATGGCAAAAAGCAAGTGCAAGAACATAAGCATCAGCAACCCAGGGTACCTGGGATCATCAGAACCTAGTTCTCCCACATTAGAAAGTCCTGAATTATCATATTACCAGGAAAGCAAGATTCAGATTTAAAATCACTTATCATGATGATGATAGAGGACTTTAAGAAGGACATAAATAACACTCTCAAAGAAATTGAGGAGAACACACTGTAATGAAGAAGCCCTTAAAAAGAAAACACAAAAATCTCTTAAAGAATTACAAGAGAACACAGACAAAGAGGTGAAGGAATTGAACAAAACCATCCAGGACAAAAAATTGAAGTAGAAACAATAAAGAAATTACAAAGGAAGAGTACCCTGGAGATAGAAAACCTAGGAAAGAAATCAGGAGACATAGATGCAAGCATCACCAACAGAATACAAGAGATAGAAGAAGGAATCTCAGGTGCAGAAGATACCATAGAAAATATTTACATAACTGTCAAAGAAAACGCAAATTGCAAAAAGGTCTTACTAAAAAACATCCAGGAAATCCAGGACACAATGAGAAGACCAAACCTAAGGATAATAGGTATAGAAGAGAGTGAAGATTCTCAACTTAAAAGGCCAATAAATATCTTCAACAAAATCATAGAGGAAAACTTCCCTAACCTAAAGGACGAGATGCCAATAAACATACAAGAAGCCCACAGAACACCAAATAGACTAGACCAGAAAAGAAATACCTCCTGTCACATAGTAATCAAAACACCAAATGCACAAACCAAAGAAAGAATATTAAATGTAGTAAGGGAAAAATGCCAAGTAACAGATAAAGGCAGACGTATCAGAATTACACCAGATTTCTCACCAGATACTATAAAAACGAGAAGATTCTGGACAAATGTCATACAGACATTAAGAGGACACTAATGCCAGTCCAGGGTACTATACCCAGCAAAACTCTCAATTACCATAGATGGAGAAACCAAGATATTACATGACAAAACCAGATTTACACAATATCTTTCCACAAATCCAGCACTACAAAGGATAATAGTGGGAAAGCTCCAATACAAGGAGGGAAATTATACCCTAGAAAGTAATTCTCTTCCAGCAAATCCAAAAGAAGATAGCACACAAACAATGCCACCTCTAATAAAAAAAAAATAACAGGAACCAACAATCTCCTTGCCTTAATAACTCTTAACATCAATGGACTCAATTCCCCAATAAAAAGACATAGGCTAATGGACTGGATACATAAACAGGACCCAGCATTTTGCTGCATACAGGAAATGCACCTCAGTGACAAAGACAGACACTACCTTAGAGTAAAAGGCTGGAAAACAATTTTTCAAGCAAATGGTCCTAAGAAACAAGCTGGAGTAGCCATTATAATACCTAATAAAATCGACTTTCAACTTAAAGCTATCAAAAAGTATAAGGAAGGACATTTCATATTTGTCAAAGGAAAAGTCAACCAACATGAACTCTCAATTCTGAACACCTATGCTCCAAATGCAAGAGCACCCACTTTCATAAAAGAAACCTTACTAAAGCTCAAAGCACACATTGCGCCTCACACAATAATAGTGGGAGACTTCAACACCTAAGTGTGATCAATGGACAGATCATGGAAACAGAAACTAAACAGAGACACAGTGAAACTAACAGAAGTTATGAAACAAATGGATATAACAGATATCTATAGAACATTTCACCCTGAAACAAAAGAATATACCTTCTCAGGACCTCATGGTACCTTCTCCAAAATAGACCATATAATTGGTCACAAAACAGCCTCAACAGATACAAAAATTTGAAAGAATCCCTTGCATCCTATCAGATCACCATGGACTAAGGTTAGTCTTCAATAACAGCCAAAACAATGGAAAGCCCACATTCATGTGGAAAGTGAACAACATTCCATTCAATGATAATGTGGTCAGGGAAGAAATAAAGAAAGAAATTAAAGACTTTTTAGAATGAAAATAAAGACACATCATACCAAAACTTATGGGACACAATGAAAGTAGTGCTAAGAGGAAAACTCATAGCTCTAAGTGCTTACAAAAAGAAACTGGAAAGAATATACACTAGCAGCTTGACAACACACCTGAAAGCTCTAGAACAAAAAGAAGTAAATACACCCAAGAGGAGTAGATGGCAAGAAATAATTAAACTCAGGGCTGAAATCAACCAAGTAGAAACAAAAAGAACTATTCACAGAATCAATAAAATCAGGAGGTAGTTCTTTGAGAAAATCAACAAGATAGATAAACCCTTAGTCAGACCAATCAGAGGGCAAAGAGACAGTATCCAAATTAATAAAATCAGAACTGAAAAGGGTGACATAACAACAGAAATTGAGGAAATTCAAAAAATCATCAGATCCTAATACAAAAGCCTATACTCAACAAAATTGAAAAATCTATATGAAATGGACAATTTTCTTGACAAATGCCAGTTACCAATGTTAAATCAGGAGCAGATAAACCATTTAAACAGTCCCATAATCACGAAAGAAATAGAATTATTCATTAAAAGTCTCCCTACCCCCCCCCAAAAAAAAGTCCTGGACCAGATTTAGTGCAGAGTTCTATCAGACTTTCAGAGAAGACTTAATATCAATTTTCTATAAACTGTCCCACAAAATAGAAACAGAAGGAACACTATCCATTCATTCTATTAAGCCACAATTATGTTCATACCTAAACCACACAAAGACCCAACAAAGAAAAAGAACTTCAGACCAATCTCCTTTATGAATATCGATGCAAAAATACTCAATAAAATTCTCACAAACTGAACCCAAGAACACATCAAAACAATTATCCATCAAGGTCAACCCAGGAATGCAGGGTTGGTTCAATATATGGAAATCCATCAATGTAATCCACTATATAAACAAACTCAAAAAAACCACGTGATCATATCACTAGATGTTGAGAAAGCATTTGACAAAATTCAACATCCCTTCATGATAAAAGTTTTGGAAAGATCAGGAATCCAAGGTCCATACCTAAACATAGTAAAAGCGATCTACTGCAAACCAATAGCAAACATCAAACTAAATGGAGAGAAACTTGAAGCAATCCCACTAAAATCAGGGACTAGAAAATGCTGCCCACTCTCTCCCTACCTATTCAATATAGTACTGGAAGACCTAGCCAGAGCAATTAGGCAACAAAAGGAGGTTAAAGGGATGCAAATTGGAAAGGAAGAAGTCACTATTTGTAGATATGATAGTATACTTAAGTGACCCCAGAACTTCCACCAGAGAACTCCTGAACTTGAAAACCAACTTTAGGAAAGTGGCTGGATATAAAATTAACTCAAACAAATCAGTAGCCTTCCTCTACTCAAAAGATAAACAGACCAAGAAAGAAATGAATAGTCACAGATAATATAAAATACCTTGATGTGAATCTAACCAAGCAAGTAAAATACCTGTATGACAAGAACTTCAAGCCTCTGAAGAAAGAAATTGAAGCCGATCTCAGAAGATGGAAAGATCTCCCATGCTCATGGATTGGAAAGATTAATATAGTAAAAATGGCTATCTTGTCGAGAGAAATCTACAGACTTAATGCAATTCCCATCAAAATTCCCACTCAATTCTTCACAGAGATAGAAAGAGCAATCTTAAAATTCATTTGGCATAACAAAAAACCTAGGATAGTGAAAACTACTCTCAACAATAAAAGAACTTCTGGGGGAATCATTGGCCCTAACGTCAAGGTGTACTACAAAGCAATAGTGATAAAAACTGCATGGTATTGGAACAGAGACAGGCAGGAAGATCAATGGAATAGAATAGAAGATCCAGAAATGAATCCCCATACTTATGGTCACTTGATCTTTGACAAAGGAGTTAAAACCATCCAGTGGAAAAAAGACAGCATTTTCAACAAATGGTGCTGATTCAACTGGAGGTCAGCATGTAGAAGAATGCAAATTGAGCCATATTTATCTCCTTGTACAGAGCTCAAGTCCAAGTGGATCAAGGACCTCCACATAAAACCAGATACACTGAAACTAATAGAAGAGAAAATGGGGAAAAGCCTTGAACACATGGGCACAGGGGAAAAGTTCCTGAACAGAACACCAATGGCTTATGCTCTAAGATCAAGAATTGACAAATGGGACTCATAAAACTGCAAATCTTCTGTAAAGCAAAGGACACCATCAATGGGACAAAGTAGCAATTGGGAGAAGATCTTTACCAATCCTACATCTGATAGAAGGCTAATATCCAAGGTATACAAAGAACTCAAGAAATTAGACTCTAGACAATCACATAACCCTATTAAAAATGGGGTACAGAGATCAATAAAGAATTCTCAACTGAGGAAACTCGAATGGTTGAGAAGCACCTAAAGAAGTGTTCAGCATCCTTAGTCAACAGGGAAATGCAAACAAAGCAACCCTGAGATTACACCTCACACTAGTCAGAATGGCTAAGATCAAAAACACAGGTGACAGCAGATGTTGATGAAGATGCGGAGAAAGAGTAATACTCCACCATTGTTGGTGAAATTATAAACTGGTACAACCACTATGGAAAATAGTCTGGCGGTACCTCAGAAAATTGAACATAGTGTTACCTGAGGACCCAGCTATACCACTCCTGGGTTTATACCCAAAAGATGCTTCAACATACAATAGGAACACATGTTCTACTATGTTCATAGAAGCCTTAGTTATAATAGCCAGAAGCTGGAAAGAACCCAGTTGTCCTTCAACAGAGGAATGGATACAGTATATGTGGTACATTTACACAATTGAGTAATACTCAGTTATTAAAAGCAATGAGTTCATGAAACTCTTAGGCAAATGGATGGAACTGGAAAATATCATCCTGAGTGAGGTAACCCAATCACAAAAGAACACACATGGTATCCACTCACTGATAAGTGAATATTAGCCCACAAGCTCACAATACCTAAGATACAACACATAGACCACATGAAACTCAAGAAGAAGAAGAAAGACCAAAGCATGGATGCTTTGGTCCTTCTTAGAAGGAGTATCAAAATACTCAACCAGAGCTCCCAGGGTCTAAACCTCTAGCCTGAGGACGCAAAGGGCTCCACCTGTAAAGGTAGTCGAGGGTGGCCTTGTCAGGCATCAGTAGAAGTGGAGGGCCCTGGTCCCTGAAAGTTTGGATTCCCTAGTGTTGGGGAATTCAAGAGCGGGGGAGTCGGGGGTGGGAATGGGAGGATCGTGGGAGCACACCCTCATAGAAATAGGAGGAGGGGGGATGGGATAAGGAGTTTTGGGGTGGAAGGGAGAGGAGATAACATTGAAAGATAAATAAATAAAATGTCCAATAAAAAAAAAAACAGATAATGAGTCTGACAATTGTAGTTGAGCAGTCAAGACTTTTTGTCAACAGTTTATTATGGGGATTTCGTATAATCCCCAAGGACAAGGTGTTGTGGAAGAGGCCCATGGTACTTTAAAAGGATTGGTGAGACATACTGTTGCTGAGACAAAGAATTATGCTGACCTGTGAGCTTGCTCAGTTCCCTGACAAGGGTGACTGAGGAGCTGTATTGGACATATGTTCCTGAACCACCTTTGCTTAACTATATATCCCAGATGGGACAAGCTGCCTTGCCTCAAGTTTTTAGATCTTGTGGGATAGAGAATTGAAAAGAGAAATTATGTCTCTTGTATTCTTCTTAAAGGTGACCTGTTATTAGGACTCAATTATGTACTGGTCTAGAAATCAATCCAATATGGGAAATAACAGTCTACTTTTGGAAGACTGGATCTGGACTTTGTCAGAGACATATTTGGAAGCTAGCTGTAGCTCTCTATGATATTAGGATAGCAAGAGATAATGTTGGGACAGAATCTGGATTTCAAACAAGGGTTTGTGCATGTTTTAAGGCTCTTTTAATTGTCAACCTAAAATTGGTTTTGTCTCTTCTACAGTATTTATTGTAAGTTGCATTTATTGTATAATTTCCAATAATGTTAGGGTGTTAAAACCTGGCATGTCTGTTATGAGGGTCTATCAACCAGCTTTCATCTCACTGCTCTGAGTATTAAAAAACCTTGATTCTTTGAAAAAACCTTTAAAGTGCTGGAAGAAGTGAGTTAGGCTTTAAGCAGAAGCAAGAGGGCATCAGGCTTGATTATTGTGGGTATAATAGCTTTAATTCCGTTAATGGCTAGGACCACTGCCTATGCAATAGCATTGACACAAGGAGTTAAGACAACTATTTTTGCTAACCATCTGGCAAAAAAAAATGTTACTAATGTATTGAGTATTTATATAGGATTTATATGGGTATCTGGAACAACGAATGATGCTCTATAACCCATTTGAATTATCTGAAGGAGGTTCAGGGTTCAAGAGTTAGGAGCCATCCCAAGTGTCGTGACAAATATCATTGGAGTAATGTTACTTTTAAAATTCACAATGATTATAATTATAATTAGAAAAAGTTTAAAGACACCTGTAGGATACTTGGTATAATCCTAACACCTCTCTGGGTATGTTAACTTTGCATAGTGAGATTATGAATTTAAAGAATGCTGCTCTGTTGACCTTTGATGCTGCAGATAATGCTGATAAAATTATCCATGGCCTAAGATCAGTATTTCCATTTTGGTCAAACCTCAGGAATGGTATAGCTTGATCAAGCTAGCCCTTCTTGTCCTGAGAGTACTTTTATTCCTGCCCGTCATGTTAAAGCTTATCTTTAACAACATCAACATGTTGGCAGCCAAAGTACATGGCTTGAACCTGAAAATGGACCCCCAGACAGAGTTATTAAATTAACAGGCTGGCAAGCCAAGGACAGGTAAGATTCTGCACAGGGCCTTATCAACCTAAGACATAAGTGCATTGCTTTTGGTAATGCATATTCTGTGACAGGTAAGGAAGGCATTCTTGTCAGAACGACCTAAGATAGGCTCAGTCTTGTTAACGGAAAAAAAAAGGGGAGAGGTGGAGAACCTTTGGGGTTGCTTGGCAAGAAGCTGACATGGGCCAAGGACAAGGAAATGGGCTGCTTGGCAGGAATATGACATTGGCCATGGACAAGGAAGTAGGCTTCAAGCAGGGATCTGATATTAGACTAGAACAAAGAAGTAATTTCAGGTAGGAATCTAAATTGTAGGCTACAACCAAGAAGTAATCTCAGGTAGGAATCTAAATTTTTGGCTAAAACAAGGAAGTAGGCTTCAGACATGGAAATAACCTTGGGCTAGGAAGGGAAGTAAGCTCAGATACTTTGGTCATCCTAATAAGCCTTTAGAAAAAGTGATCGTGGGAGTGTTCACGTAACTGGGTTTAATGACTTGCTTTTTCTTTGAGTATTTGTGTTTATTGTCTTGCTTGTTCCTTGGCTATTTGCATCTATTGTATTGTTAGACCCCCAACCTAGAACTGACCTTAACACACACATATAATCAAAATGGTATAAAAGCATAAAGGAAGAGGAGGTATAGGATAGGGGGTTCTAGGGAGGGGAAATGGGGAAAGGGGATGACATCTGTATTGTAAATAAATAAAATATCCAATAAAAAATATGACATATGTGCCTTTAAGATAGATGAAGATATTTCCTATATAGTAGTGTAGAAAAATAATAATAAAGACATTACAGGATTTACAGTTCAATGAAAGGAACTAATATGCTTGCTATGCAAATAATACCATAAGCCAAATATAATGACCTGGAAGTTGGATCTTAGGTTTGTTCCTAAGTCTAGTACACCAAAAGGGCTGTGGTTCCCAAAATCAAATATAGAAATCATGTTATTGTCTTCAGTTGTGCCTTTTTTCTTAATTTAATTTTTAATTTTACTTTTTTACTTATTCATTCTACTTCCTGCTCACTGTCCTCCTCTTGGTCACCCCTTCCTACAGTCCTTCCCCCATTCCCATCTCTTCTGGGTAATGGTCCTCCTGGGTATCCCCACCCTCAACTGTAGCGAGAAAAGGCAGCCCAGCTAGAAGAACATATCTCATGTATAGGCAAGAGCTTTGGGGATAGCCCCTGTTCCAGTTTTTTGGGACCCACATGAAGATCAAGCTGCACTTCTGCTACATATGAGTTGTGAGGCCTAGGTTCTTTGGTTGGTGGTTCAGACTCTGAGAGCTCCAAGGGTCCAGGTTAGTTGACTCTGTTGGGCTTCCTGTAAAGTTTCATCCCCTTTGGGGCCCACAATCCTTCCTCTTATTCTTCCATGAGAATCCCCAAGCTCCATCCAATGTTTGGCTGTGGGTGTCTATGTATGTCTGAGTCAGCTGCTCAGAGGACAACATGCTCCTGTCTGCAAGCATAACAGAGTATCTTTAATACTGTTAGGGATTGGTGCTTGCCCATGGAATGGGTCTCAAGTTTGGCCAGTTATTGGTTGGCCATTTACTCAGTCTCTGCTCCCTCCCCCATGCCTGCATTTCTTGTAGATGGGATAAACTTTGGGTTGAAATTTTGTGGGTAGGTTGGTGCCACTATTCCACTGGGATTCCTGTCCAGCTACAGGAGGTGGCCTCTTTAGGTTCCATATCCCCAATGTCACAGCTAAGGTCACTCCCAATGATTCTTGTGCACCTCCCTTGTCCCAGGCCATGTCTTCTCCTGGAGATGCCCTCCACTTCCTCATCCCTGTCAGTTGCAGATTTCCATTCATTTTCATGACAATCTAGCCATCTTTCCTGTCCTTCCACACACCTGATACTGAATCTCCCATTCCCCTCCCCATTCCCCCTCCTTCCCAGTTTCCACCCTCCATCTCCCTCTTTAGACTATTTTACTCCCCTTTCTAAGTGAGATTCAAGCTTCTTCACTTGAGCCTTCCTTATCGTTTAGCTTCTTTGGGTCTGTGGAGTGTAACGTAGTACCTGTATTTTATGGTTTAATATCCACTTATAAGTGAGTACATGCCATGCATGTCCTTTGGGGACTGGGTTACCTCACTTAGAATGATATTCTCAAGTTCCATCCATTTACCTGTAAAATACGTTATGTCTTGGTCTTTAGTAGCTGAACAATATTCCATCGTGTAGATGTACCACATTTTCTTTATCCATTCTTCAGCTGGGGGACAAGGGACATCAAGGTTGTGTCCAGTTTCTGCCTATTATGAATTAAACTGCTATGAACACAATTGAACAAATATCTTTGTGAGATGCTGCAGCATCTTTTGAGTATATACCCAGGAGTGGTTTAGCTCGGTTTTAAGGGAGAACTACTTCTAGTTTTCTGAGAAATTGCCAAATTGATTTCCAAAGTGGTTGTGTAAGTTTGCATTCCCACCAGCAATGGAGGAGTGTTCCTCTTGCTCTACATCCTCACCAGCATGTGCTATCTCTTGAGTTTTTGATCTTAGTCATTCTGATGGGTGTAAGATGGAACCTCACAGTTGTTTTAATTTGCATTTCTCTGATGACTAAAGATTTTGAACATTTAAGTGCTTCTTGGCCATTTAAAATTCCTCTGTTGAGAATTTTCTGTTTAGTTCTGTGCCCCTTTTAAAAATTAGGTTGTGTCATTGGTGTCTGTCTTCTTGAGTTCTTTGTAAAATTTGGTTACTAGCCCTCTGTCAGATGTAGGGTTGGTGAAGATCCTTTCCCAATCTGTGAGGTGCTGATTTGTCCTATTGACAAATCAATAGTGTTCTTTGCCTTACAAAAGCTGTGCAGTTTCATGTTGATCTTAGAGTTTCAGCCACTGGTGTTCTGTTCAGGAACTTGTCTCCTATACAAATAAGTTTAAGGGTATTTCCCACTTTCTCTTCTACGAGATTTAGTATATCTGGTTTTATGTTGAGATCCTTGATCCGCTTGGACTTGAGCTTTGTGTAGAGTGATAAGTATTGATTTGTTTTTATTCTTCAACATGCAGACATCCAGTTAGTCCACCACCATTTGTTGAAGATGCTTTTATTTTTTTCCACTGTATGGTTTTGGCTTTCTTTTCAAAATCAAGTGTCCATATGTATATGGGTTTATTTACAGTATTTCTCTGTAGTCCAGCTTGAGGTCAGGAATAGTGATTCCTTCAGAAGTTCTTTTATTGTTGAGAATTGTTTTCACTCTCCTGGATTTTTTGTTTTTCCGTATGAAGTTGATAATTGTTCTTTCATAGTCTATAAAAATTGTGCTGGAATTTTGGTGGGGAAAACATTGAATCTGAAGATTTCTTTTGGTAAGATGGCCATTTCACTATGTTAATCCTACCTATCCATCTTCTGATGTCTTCAACTTCTTTCTTTAGTTCTTGTCACATAGATCTTTCACTTGATTAGTTATAGTTACATCAAAATATTTTATATTATTCATGCTGTTGTAGAGGGTGTTGTTTCCCTAATTTTATTCTTGGCCCATTTATTATTTGTATAAAGGAGGACTACTGATTTCTTTGAGTTAATTTTGTATCCTGCCAAGGTGTTTATCAGCTGTAGAAGCTCTCTGGTAGAAATTCTGTATACTATCATATCATCTGAAGACTTCTTCCTTTCCATTTTGTATCCCCTTTATCTCCTTTAGTATTCTTATTGCTCTGGCTGGGACTTCGAGTACTATATTGAGCAGATAGGGAGAGAGTGGGCTGCCTTGTCTTGTCCCTGATTTGAGTAAAATGCTTTAAGTTTCTCTCCATTTAGTTTGATGTTGGCTATTGGCTTGCTGTATGTTGCTTTAATTAGGTTTAGGTATGTGCCCTGTATCCTTGATTTCTCTAATATCTTTAACATGGGGGAATGTTGGATTTTATCAGAGGCTTTTTCAGCATCTAATGAGATAATCATGTGATTTTGCTTTACTTTGTTTATATGGTGGATTATGCTGATGGAGTTTTATATATTGAACCATCTCTACATCTCTGGGATGAAACCTACTTGATATTGATGGATGATGTATTTGATGTGTTTCTGGATTTGGTTTGTGAGTACTTTACTGAATATTTTGCATCAATGTTCATAAGAGAAATCGGTCTGAAGTTCTCTTTCTTTGTTGTATCTTTGTGTGGTTTATGTATCAGGGTGACTGTGGCATTATAGGATGAATTTGGCAATATTCTTTCTGTTTCTATTTTGTGGAATAGTTTAAGGAGTATTGGAATGGATACTTCTTGGAAATCTGGCAGAATTCTGCACCAAAACCATCTGGACCTGGGCTTTTTCTGGTTGGGAAACTTTTAATGACTGCTTCTATTTCTTTAGGGGTTGTGGGGGCTATTTAAATGGTTTATCTAATCTTGATTTAACATTGGTAACTGGTATCTGTCTAGAAAATCATTCATTTTGTTTAGAGTTTCCAATTTTGTAGAGTACAGGTTTTTGAAATAAGACCTTATGATTCATTGAACTTCCTCACTGTTCAATTGTTGTCTCCTCTTTGATTACTGATTTTGTTTATTTGGATACTATCTCTTTGTCAGTTTGGCAAAGGTTTTGTCTATCTTGTTGATTTTTTTCAAAGAACCAGCTCTTGGTTTTGTTGATTCTTTACATTGTTTTCTTTTGTTTCTGATTGATTTTAGCCCTGATTTTGGTTATTTCCTGCCTTCTACTCCTCTTTGGTGTACTTACTTCTTTTTTTTTTTTTTCTAGAGCTTTCAGGCATGCTTTTAAATTGCTCATATGAGAACTTTCTAATTTCTATATGGAGGCACTTAGTGCTTTGAACTTTCCTGTTAGTACCTCTTTCATTGTGACCCATAAATATGGGAATGTTGTGCCTTCATTTTCATTGAATTCTAGAAAGTGTTTAATTCTGTGTAAGCTTACAGTTTTTAATATAAATTACATTTACAAATATAGTATAAATTTGTAATCCTAATAATGTGTGTGTATAAGACATACAATCCGGGTATTTTATTTACCATATGCCTAGATTGAGCAGATCTAGGGCTATATTAACTTATTCTCCAGCTATAAATCCCCTTGTTACTTGCCTTTTCTCCTGGCTCTGTAGTTCTGGTCCATAGCAGCTGCCTTCTCCTCCTCCTTCCTCTTCTCTCCTTCTCTCTACCTGCAAACTCCTCTCATCAACCTCCAGTCCCACTTTTCTTTCTCCACTTGCCCAATCACAGGCTCTAGCATTTTATTGACCAGTTAAATTAAGAAGAAGGTTCACATGGCATCTCTTGAGTACCTGAGGAGCTCCTCATTGTGTGTTTGTGTGTGTGTGTGTGGGGGGTGTCACATTTTGAGGAACCAGCATTTTGCATTAGAATACAAAGAACATAAGACCAACCCACTACATACCAATGTTAATCTTCTTTACAGCCCACATCCTCCTATCCATACAGTTGTATCTTCTGAGGCCTATGGATGTCTAAATTTCATACTATAAACTAAATATATCCTTGATCATTCCCTAAATCTTGGCTGACCATTGCTTTGTCAGCTCTTACATCCATTCTAGTAAAAACAAGCTGGTAAATCTAGCTCTATTTCAAAGCACCAAACAGTTATCAAGTTCTATTTTTAACGTATTCTATCTGGAGAAAACAGATTTATTTAGTGACATCAAGATTCACACAATAGCATTTTACTTATTATGCTTAAGAAAACAGATGAAGATCATCAGGTATATTGTTCATTATCTCATGTGGACGTTAGACCATGTTAGCATATGACTCAGTGCAGATAGCCTACATGCATGCAGGACACTGTAATGGTATATAATCTGAAGTACAATTTAGACCTTGTTGTACCTGCCAGTTTATGTCCCTTGGTCTGTCATAGTCATCTAATTTACTTATACCTTTCTATAGAGTAGTCTTCTGTGGCCTTTTACCTCAATAATTTCCCCATTTACTATTGCCTGTTTGTTCTCTTAGAAGAAGCAGATTCATTTTCTAATTTATAATTTGTTAATGTACATTACACACTATTCCTTGTAACTATAAACTACACAGTATTCCATGTAAAGTAAAGTTTAGTAATTTGTTTTGCTTTTTGATGATGTTTAGTGATTTAGGTTCTCAATAACTTAGGCTTGTGCCTATTAGTTATTTACTGATAAACAGAAAAGGGCTTAAATGTATTCTTATGACTCCACATTTGTGGGTTGGGTAAGGAATACCTTTTACATGAGGCATTCTTCATATTGTTAAAAATCATCTAATTTATTTTTTAGAAGATTTATCAGTAAGGTATGTTTACTGTAACCAATATTGTAATCACTATCAAGTTAATTATGTTGGTTCAAGTTTTTCTCCTACTCTATATGAAAGGAAACTGTTTTCATTTCTTATCACTAGCTAGAGATGTGTAATTACCAGAGTACTTATGAAGAAAATTAACTGATAAATATTAAGTAGCTGCTCTTTTTTCTTTATCTATATACTGTAATATGTAAGGACAGTGTAATTTTTGAAAACAAGCCCCTGCAATATGAAACATTCCACTTTCTCATCTTCAGAAAATACCCAAGGAACAAAACCTAACGAATACATATGACAGCAAATCCCTGCAGCCTAGGAAGCAGGCTGCTGCCAAGACAGCAAAGGAAGTAGAGCATGTGCACAGTGAATCACAGTATATACATCTTAAAGAAGTCATTAAAAAAGATTTCAAAGTGAAAATTTGTGAAGTGCTTGAACAACAGGAAAATAGTGTTTGTCCTAAGGAAGAAGGACTACATCATATTTGTAAAGAAAAACCAGGAGTAACGGTAATTTAATTTACAAATATTTATCATATCTATATATCTTATCTATATATTTCAAGGGCAAAGATACATCTGGAAGCCCATGCCTACAGTTTTGCAGAGTGTCCAGACAATAGGACCCTAGCTTTGTCCATGTCCTGTACTAATAGTCTTAGCTGCATCCTTCTCACTGGTTCTTAAAGTTCTATGTGAACACAAATTAGACTATGAATGTAACAAACCAGGATTTACAAGCTCTTTACACAAATGAGGACAGTTCTTATAAAACAAACAATAATAATAATGATAATGGGGATGATGATAAAAGACTTCTAGAAAGTTGAAAGGAACTAACATGTTTGACATGCAAATGAATACTGCATAAATCAAAACATAATTAATGATAATTTTGATATTAGATATGTGCCAAGTTGTAATAAGCCATACGAGCAGTAGTTCCTGTAATTCAAAGACTATAAAACAGCATATGAATCTACTGGAAAGCCCTATGTCACTAGATAACTTGATTTGTGGCTCTCCTGCCTCTGGAATTTCTTATGCAATATTTCAGAATTTTGTGTAGGTTTGTATTTTAAGTATTTTTTTTGCAAATATTTATGTACTTAAATCCATGTACTTTTTCCATATAAGGACACCTTCTTCTACTCTAGTGATTTGGTTCTTTCTTGTAAGTCCTGTGCCTCAAATTTCATATGACAAACTGAAGACAATGTACTGACATGTGTCTGTCTACTATTATGTTAGCTGTTGTCTCCGTCTTATTTAATAACACCATATATAATCAAATAATTACATATAAATTGTTTTTGATGCTGAGGCAGTTTTGGGTTCTAGCTAGCCCTCTTAACCCACTCACTAAGCTCTTTGTTTGTACTCTGTCTCTATTGACAAAGAGAACATTATTTTTAATTAATTTATTTTAATGTTTGAAAATGTTATAAATGCATATAACAAATTTTGATCAGATCCACTCATACTTTATTCCCCTCCAAATTTTACCTATCTGCCACCAACACTATTCCTTTCCAAATTCATGTTTTCTTAAAAAATAGAGTCCACTTAGGAGTGTAGATGTAGGAAAATTACTGGTTCATGAATAGCCTCACAGAGTTGCATCTCCCTCAGCAGCTATCAGTTGTCTGTAACTACTCACCTAGGAGTGGGACTTAATGAGCTTCTCCTTCAGTAATACTGGAATGTTGGTTGGCTGTATTAGTCTTATTCTGAATATTTTTTTCCCATTTGTATAGTGTCCTCAAATGATATGTGTATCTTCAAATTTAAGACATCTGAATAAAGATTGGCATTATGAACAATATGTCAGTAATACGTGGAGCGGTGGGTTGTGAGAGGCAGCTGGGTACCTGGTTGAGCATGCTTTGAATCCTGGAGATCCTCAGGGACAGTAGGAGTTTGGCCTTGCTCCTAGGCCCCCTAGTTCTTTTCACATAGCCACAGCCCTCTACAGCCCCTTGCACAGAGAAGTTTGAGGCCATCCATCACATAGCACAGGTAGAGGGCATGACACAGGCTGCAAAGCTTCAGATATATCTGTATTCATGAGATACTTAAAGGCCAAAGGGCATAGCCAATTAAACATTCCTTCCCAGATCCTCCTCCTCCTCCTCCTCCTCCTCCTCCTCCTCCTCCTCCTCCTCTTCTTCCTTCTCCTCCTTCCTCTTCCCCTCCTCCTCCTCCTCTTCCTCCTTCTCCTCCTTCCTCTTCCCCTCCTCCTCCTCCTCCTCCTCCTCCTCCTCCTCCACCTCCTCCTCCTCCTCAAAAAAGGTCTTTAACCTTAGGCCCACCCTGAGAATACGGGGTATATGGGGGCTTCATCCATTTTCTGCCATGACAATAAACATTTTAAAACAATGGACTACCTCTTCAGCACTTCTGCCTCCCTGAGCCTTGGCCTGAAGCTCTGGGGAGGCAGACATGGGATTCACAACTCTACCCACTAAACCCACGCATATGCGTGCCACAGCCCAACAGTAACAGTCATTAAGTTAGGTTGAACTAAAAAGAGCATTTCCAGGGGATAAATTTGTAGTTTTCTATTACCAGTGATGCAGGCCAATTTTAGGGAATTATCTTTGCTTAGTGGTCCCTAAAAGTTTCCAATGTCTACAGAGAGAGAGAGAGAGAGAGAGAGAGAGAGAGAGAGAGAGAGAGAGGAAAGAAAAAAAGAGAGGGGAAAGAAAAGAGAAGAGAGGGGAAAGAAAAGAGAAGAGAGGGGAAAGAAATGAGAGGGGAAAGAAAAGAAAAATGAGGAGAAAGAAAAAAGAGGGGAAAGAAAGAAAAAGAGAGGGGGAAAGGGGGAAAGAAGGGGAAAGGGGGGAAAGAAGGGGAAAAGGGGAAAGAAGGGGAAAAGGGGAAAGAAGGGGAAAGGGGGAAAGAAGGGGAAAGGGGGAAAGAAGGGGAAAAGGGGAAAGAAGGGGAAAGGGGAAAGAAGGGGAAAAAAGGGGAAAGGGGAAAGAAGGGGAAAAAAGGGGGAAAAGGGGGGAAAAGGGGGAAAAGGGGAAGAGGGGGGAAAAGGGGGAAAAGCAGAAAAAGGGGAAAAGGGGGAAAAGGGGGAAAAAGAGAAAAAAGGGAAAAAAGGGGAGAAAGGGGAAAAAAGAAGGGGAAAAGGGGAAAGGGGAAAGGGGAAAGGGGAGGGAAGGAGAAGGAGAAAAGGAGAAGGAGGAAGAGGAGGAGGAGGAGGAGGAGAAGGAAGAAGAAGAAGAAGAAGAAGAAGAAGAAGAAGAAGAAGAAGAAGAAGAGAAGAAGAAGGCAGCAGCATAAAACCAGTACAGTGGTTCTTAATATAGGTTATAGTCTTAGAATTTTCTACTGGTATGAGAAGACACCATGACTGAGGCAATTTACCACAGAAAGTATTAGATTGGGGGTTTGCTTATAGTTTCAAAGTTCTATGACCATCATACTTGCTATCTCGGCAGCAGGCATGCAGGCGTGGCACTGAAGAAGCAGCTGACAGCTTATATCTGATTCGGAAGTACGAGGCAGAGGTGGAGTGGGGAAGACCTTCAGTGAGACAGACACCTTTTCCAACAAGGACATGCCTCTGAATCCTTAGCAAAGCAGCCCCCACCAAACATAGCAGGCATTTAAAATCTAATCCAATAGGCCTCAATCTCACTTGCACCACTGTTGACATTTCCATATAGCACCTCAATATTATTATGAAAGTTATATGCAATGTGTTCAATGGAACTAGACCATGTAAGAACTGCACTCTACACTCCTTATTTCTGGGCCTGTATCCTGTAATGAAATGATTAAAAGAAAAATCTATTTTGAAAACAAGTACCCCCAAACACAAAACTCATGAGGTTGAATCAATCAGAATAACACTCCACTTTTTTATCTGCAGAAAGTATCTCAAGAACAAGAAGAGGAGAAGGAGTATAATGTTGAGTATGCATCTTTCCGTTCACAGCCTTCTATGAGAATAAATGAGGCAACAGTAGGCGAGCAGAATGCACAGCAGTACAAACATCTGAAAAAACACTTCAGAAAAGACATAAAGGAGATGGTTGGTGAACAATTTGGAAATTCTGAAGTTATTCTTTATCCTAAGGAGGAACTGTCACCTGATGACTCTAGAAGAAAAAAGCACATAAAGGTACTAACCACCACATTGAAAAGTTTACTGTAAGATACGAGACGCTTCTCTACAGTACTGCGGGTGTTCCAGACCTCCCAAGCCTAAAACTCAGCCCTGATAACATTTTTGCATCTTTCTTATGTTCTTTATCACAGAAACTCATTTGCCAGCCATGTTGTAAGATTTAAGTGAAAATTCATTAGAAAGTAAGAATAACAACTTAAGTAGTTAACATGCTTAAATACACATAGAAGATGTTTATACAAATATAGGATTTTTATGATGATACAGAAAGTAAATGATAAAGGGGTTGAATATAAAGACATGGAGTAGTTAGAGTAGTCATGAGAGGAACCAACATCTTTGATATTCAAATGATTAGGCTATAAACTTCATTATCACTAATTACAGATAGATATTAGACATGACTGAATCTACTAATCTAAAAGGGATTTCATCCTTCAAACAAATGAACAATGTGTCTTAAAACAAAAAAAAGACATCACTTTTCTGCTCCTAAACACAATTAAAACTGAGCTAGCATGAGACTTTTCCAGAAGCTATTACCTACTAATTGCAGTATAAAAAGAATAACATCACAGACCTGAGCAAGATAATGTCAGTTCTCCACCACAGGCTAACAGATTACCAAACAGAAATCTCTGTAAAGAAGTAAAGTAACACAAGCTTTAAATGGCACAGGCAGGTTACAAGGATGATGCCTGGCTTTAGAAAAAGAGAAAGCTCACATCCGAAAGAATTGTTTTTTTTTTTTCAGGTTTTTTTCCTTTATCATTTTCATTCTGAACTGCTAACAAATAAACTCATATTCATATATGAGCCATGAGGATGGCTCAGTGTGTCAGAGCAGTTGCCTTGCAAGCCTAAGATCTGAGTTCCACCCTGGAAAACATAACAAGCAGCAAATGTCTCACATACGTAATCCCAGTACCTTTAAATCCATATAGTTGGCTGAGAGAGTCAAACAACCTTAGAAAACACAAACCAGCCAGAGTGGAACACACAGAACAACGGAAACAGTGAGAGTGTCTGCTTCACCCAGGAAAGAGGGATCCAACTCCTGAAAGTCATCCTCTGGCCTTCACACACACAGCAGCCTAGCACATACAAGAACATAAATGCACACACACATATATGCACACTCCAATAATAAATACACTTTAGACTAGTTCTTATAAAATTGTTTATTCTAATAAATAAGTGATGTCTTCTAGGCATTCATTAACACTCCTGTCTGTAAACAATGGTTGAGATAAATATATTCAGGGTTTTCTCAGTCATCTTCAGTGTTTCTCTTCTATGTGTCCTGTGTCCTGGAAAACAAACCTGGCATTCTTTTTATAAACGGTTTAAGAGCACTTTACTAATGAGGGGGAAGCATGAGGAAATATGTAGCTTATGAAACCGTGTCTAAGTCTGACAAACACCACATGCAAGTTCATCATCTCGTTGTGTTTGATGTGTCTAAGTTCAACTTTCTCAATGTAATAAGTAAACTTAAGATTCTCACAGGAACATTTTAGAGTTTTCATACACATGTAGTATGTATATTTCCTCATCTTTTTTTCTTTTACCAAGAATGGTCCTTAAGCTATTTTATTCAATAATTTCTGTGCTTACACGATTTGTTGATGATTGGTAAGTTTTAGAATGTGTGAGTTTTTCACTTAAGAACAAGTACCATTAGCAATTTTAGCATTGAAGGAAAAAGAAGACTGCTAAGTTTCAGATTTCACTTAGTTGTAAAGAATGACAAAGGCCTGTAGCCTTTTTAACAAATGTAGACATTTGTTAGCAAATAAATGTAGAGGAGGCTTTCCACCCACCAAGCAGCATCAGATTGTTTTCAAAACTTTCTCTTGATAAATCTATTTGATTAATTTAGTGGGTGTTCTGAGTATCCTACCTGAGCCGGCACTATGAAATTGTCTCATCTGTTTGTGACACTGAATAACACCCCTTAAGAGTTTTGAATGAATTTTTCAGGCTTTTGTCATGACACTTCTACTGAAAATAATCAATGGTTGTATTAGTAACTTTCTATTGCTCTGATAAGACACTATGACCCAGGCAGCTTATAGGATGGAGGGTTTGTTTGGGGCAGGGCATATGGTTTTAAAAAGATACATATAGTTCCATCACTATCATGACTTTAGGCAGACAGGCATAGTGCTGCTGTAGCAGCTGAGGGCTCACATCCTCATTCACAGACAGAAGGCAGAGAGCTCACTGGAGATGACACTAGTCTTTTGAAACCTCAAAGCTCACCCTCAGTGACACATCTCCACCAATAATGTCATATGTCCTAATCTTTTTCATAATAGTTCTACCCACGGGGGAACTGGGGCTATTCTTATTCAAGCAGCCACAGTGGTGCTGGAACAGGCCATTTCGTGCTCACACACGTAATAATCATGGTTAAGAAGTAAGAGGTTAGAAGGCATCTTCATGACCCATACCTGCAGCTCAGCAGCCCTTCTCTACTGTGGGTGCTGGCATACTTTGTTCATGCATTTCAGAGGTCGCTTTTACTGCTTTACTCACCAAGGATTTCAGTGGGCAGTTGTGAAAGGCCAAAGGGCAAGAACTAATGTAATGCAGAAGAGAGAGTTTCCTTTCATTCTTGAAGTTCCTCATTGCCACATCATATTAATCTGGCTGGAATATAAAATCCAAGTCATGGAGTCTGGAGAGGAAAGGTTCTGTCCTTTTCTTCTTATATCTTCCCATTATATAGAACATGATGATGCTAGGTAGCAAAGAGCAGAGGAAAGTAAAGCATAAAGCTGAGCAGATCCAATTTTGATGTTTCTGAAAACTCTGGAACTTTTGCTGGAGCAGGAAGGGAGCAGAGGTTACAGGACATTGACAGCTGTAATGATACATTTAGACGGAACAACTGTGGACTAAAATAAAGACTGTGACATTTACAGAAAAATAATAAAATGAATGAAAACCATAAAATTTTTAATGAAAAGTAACATCTCAATATTTCTTTAAAGGTTGAAGAAAAGAAGACAAGGTATTTGTATGTACCCCATTTTAGCTCTTTTGAACATAGAATTGCTGCCTTGAGGGCTACTGCACACATTGAGCCAGCTCCTGCTGCCTGTACTGGTGATGCAGGTGACATGGGTGCCACGGACAAAGCTCAAAAGGCTGAACTGGCTCTCCCACTTGTTTTAGCTCTTCAAACTGAGAGCCCAAGGGGCCAACAACACATTAACCCTGAGCCTGCTCATGAGCACTGCTCTGATGAGACCACTGAGGCTGATCACAATGCTGACTTTGCTCTTGACTCTGGTCTTCTTGCTCAAGGCAAGGGTGACAGGCTCAGTAATGATCCAGAATCTGCTCCTCTTTGTGGCCCCTATGACATGAAGGACCTGGATAATGATGGTGTCCATGAGGCATATTCAACTGATCATTCCAGCCAAAGCATAAACACCAACACCAGGCCTGGTTCTGTTTGTGGCAGAGGTGATACCACTGATCACGATAACGGCACAGATCTGGGTGACCTTCCTGTTGCTGTCAACTAAGGAGATGTACCAAATTCTACAAGGATGATCTGGGGAATTTAACCAAGAAGCTTTTTATCAGTAAGAAAAATGATGATCAGGGTAAGTTACCATACAAACAATGGTTTAAAATAGAAGATGATTTTTGTCCTAGAAAACTAAATTTTCTTTTGGTGCAAGTACTTATGATTAATAAATTGCATGCTTCATTTAGGGCTATTTAAGCTTTACCTGGTACCAGAAAAAAAAATCTCTTTTTCCCAATGATATTGAAGATACACCATACAAAAATAAAAAAGTCAGGTTAACCCAAACAACCTGACCAACTAATATTGGTTAGTTCATGGTTGTCTTCTATTCTGGAATGAGGAAATTGTTGTTTCTCATTATGACTTCTGAGTTTTCAGAGTAGCTAAACACATGCAGTGATACATAATTGGGTTTTTTTTTCTTAGATTTAAAAAAAATGTCTAATTTTCAAAAAATAATTTAAATTTACATAAAATATAGAAAGTCTATAATCAATACGTACCATATGTGTTTTAATACATGTATGCATTATATAATATTTAAGTCATATTAATATGCCTATCTCTTCAAATCTTTGGGATCTCTCTCCTTTTTTTTATTGGTTATTGTCTTTTTTTACATTTCAAATGTTATCACCTTTCCCAATTTCCCCCCTAGAAACTCCGTATCCAATCCCCTTCCTCCTGCTTCTATGAAGGTGTACCCCCACCCACCCACCTACTCTCACTTCCCCACCCTTGCATTTCCCTACACTGGGGCAACAAGCCTTCATGGGACCAAGGGCCTCTTTTCCCATTGATTCCCGACAAGGCTATCCTTTGCTACATATATGGCTGGAGCCATGGGTTTCCCTCTGTGTGCTCCTTAGTTTGTGGTCTAGACCTTGGAAGCTCTGGTTGGTTCATGTTGTTGTTCTTCTTATGGGGTTGCAAACCCCTTCAGCTCCTTCAGTTCTTTCTCTAACTCCTCCATTGGGGACTCCATAATCAGTATAATGGTTGGCTGCGAGCATCTGCCTACAGAGGCTCTGGCAGAGCCTCTCAGGAGACAGCTATATCATGCTTCCGTTAGCATGCACTTGGGATCCACAATAGTGTCTGCATTCGGTGTCTGTATATTGGATGGATTCCGATGTGGGACAGACTTTGGATGGCCTTCTCTTCAGCCTCTTCCACACTTTGTCTCCGTACTTGCTCCTGTGAGTATTTTGTTTCCCCTTCTAAGAAGGATCGAAGCACCCACACTTTAGTTTTCCTTCTTCTTGAGTTTCATGTGGTATGTGAATTGTATCTTAAGTATTCGGAGCCTTTGGGCTAATATCCACTTATCACTGAGTGCATAACATGTGTGTTCTGTTGTGATTGGGTCACCTCACTCGGGATGATATTTTCTAGTTCTACCCATTTGCCTAAGAATTTCATGAATTCATTGTTTTAATAACTGAGTAGTATTCCATTGTGTAAATGTACCACATTTACTGTACCCATTCCTCTGTTGAAGGACATCTGGGTTCTTTCCAGCTTCTGGCTATTATAAGTAAGGCTGCTATGAACATAGTGGAGCATGTGTCCCTGTTGTATGTTGAAACATCTTTTAGGTACAAGCCCAGGAGTGGTATAGCCGGGTCCTCAGGTAATACTATGTCCAATTATCTGAGTAACTGCCAGACTGATTTCCAGAGTGGTTGTATCAGCTTGCAATCTCACCAACAATGGAGGAGTGTTCTTCTTTCTCCACATCCTCAACAGCATCTGGTATCACCTGAGTTTTTGATCTTAGCCATTCTGACTGGTGTGAAGTGGAATCTCAGAGTTGTTTTGATTTGCATTTCCCTGATGTCTAAAGATGTTGAACATTTCTTTAGGTGCTTCTTGACCATTCGAGTTTCCTCAGTTGAGAAAAAGGTTATTTGATTGTCTGGAGCCTAATTTCTTGAGTTCTTTGTATATATTTTATATTAGCCCTCTATCAGATATGGGATTGGTAAAGATCTTTTCCCAATCTGTTTGTTGCCATTTTGTCCTATTGATAGCGTCCTTTGCCTTACAGAAGCAAATTTTATGAGGTCTCCATTTGTCAATTCTTGATCTTAGAGTATAAGCCATTGTTGTTCTGTTCAGGAACTTTCCCCCTGTGCCCATGTTTTCAAGGCTCTTCCCCACTTTCTCTTCTATTAGTTTCAGTGTGTCTGGTTTTATGTGGAAGTCCTTGATCCACTTGGACTTGAGCTTTGTATAAGAAGATAAGAATGAATCAATTTGCGTTCTTCTACATGTTGACCTCCAGTTGGACCAGCACCATTTGTTGAAAATGCTTTTTCCCATTGGGTGGTTTTAGCTCCTTTGATCAAGTGACCATAGTTGTGCGGGTTCATTTCTGGGTCTTCTATTCTATTCCATTGATCTTCTTGCCTATCTCTGTACCAATACCATGTAGTTTTTATCACTATTGCTCTGTAGTACAGCTGAGTTCAGGGATGTGGTTCCCCCAGAAGATCTTTTATTGTTGGGAATAGTTTTCACTAACCTGGGTTTTTGTTATTCCAAATTAATTTTGAGAATTGCTCTTTCTAACTCTATGAAGAATTGAGTTGGGAATTTGATGGGGATTGCATTGAGATTATGTAATTTTTCTTTTGTTGTTGTTTTTCGAGACAGGGTTTCTCTGTTTAGCCCTGGTTGTCCTGGAACTCACCCCAGACCAGGCTGGCCTTGAACTCAGAAATCCACCTGCCTCTGCCTCCCAAGTGCTGGGATTAAAGGCATGTGCCACCACTGCCCAACGATCATGTAATTTTTTTCTTTGAGTTTGTTTATATAGGAAATCACGTTGTTGGATTTCTGTATATTGAACCATCCTTGCATTCCTGGGATAAAGCCTACTATGATGGATGATTGTTTTTATGTGTTCTTGGATTCAGTTTGTTAGAATTTTGTTGAGTATTTTCGCATTGATATTCATAAGGAAAATTGGTCTGATGTTCTATTTCTTTGTTGGGTCTTTGTATGGTTGAGGTATAAGTATAATTATGGCTTCATAGAATGAATTGGGTAATGTTCCTTCTGTTTCTGTTTTGTGGAATAGTTTGAAAAGAATTGGTATTAGGTCTTCTTTGAATGTCTGATAGAATTCTGCTCTAAAACCATCTGGTCCTGGGCTTTTTTTGGTGGGGAGACTTTTAATGACTGCTTTAATGATTTCTTTAGGGGTTATGGAACTGTTTAGGTGATTTATCTGATCCTGAGTTAACTTTGATACCTAGTATCTGTCTAGAAAATTGCCCATTTCATAGATTTTCTAGTTTTTTTTTTTTAATATAGGTTGTTCTGTCTTTCCTTTCAGTTCTGATTTCATTAATTTGGATGCTGTCTCTGTGCCCTCTGGTTAGTCTGGCTAAGAGTTTATCTATCATGTTGTTTTTCTCAAAGAACCAGATCCTGGTTTTGTTGATTCTCTGTATAGTTCTTTTTGTTTCTACTTGGTTGATTTCAGCCCTGAGTTTGATTATTTCCTACCATCTACTCCACTTGGGTGTATTTGCTTCTTTTTGTTCTAGAGCTTTCAGGTATGCTGTCAAGCTGCTAGTGTATGCTCCCTCCAGTTTCTTTTTGTAGGCACTTAGAGCTATGAGTTTTCCTCTTAGCACTGCTTTGTGTCCCATAAGTTTTGGTATGATGTGCCTTCATTTTCATTAAATTCTAAAAAGTCTTTAATTTTTTTCTTTATTTCTTCCTTGACCAAGTTGTGATCATTGAGTAGAGCATTGTTCAGTTTCCACATGTATGTGGGCTTTCCATTGTTTTTGTTGTTATTGAAGACCAACCTTAGTCCATGGTGACCTGACAGGATGCATGGGATTATTTCAATATTTTTGTGTCTGTTGAGGCCTGTTGTTTGATCAATTATATGGTCTATTTTGGAGACGGTCCCATGAGGTGCTGAGAAGAAGGTATATTCTTTTGTTTAGCAGTGAAATGATTTATACATATCTGTTAAATCCATTTGTTTCATAACTTCTGTTAGTTTCACTGTGTTTCTGTTTAGTTTCTGTTTCCATGATCTGTCCATTGATGAGAGTGGGGTGTTGAAGTCTCCCACTATTATTGTGTGAGGTGCAATGTGTGTTTTGAGCTTTAATAAAGTTTCTTTTATGAATGTGGGTGCCCTTGCATTTGGAGCATAGATGTTCAGAATTGAGAGTTCATCTTGGTAGATTTTTCTATTGATGGGTATGAAGTGTTCTTCCTTATTTTTTTCATAACTTTTGGATGAAAGTTGATTTTATTCAATATTAGAATGGCTGGCTACTCCAGGTTGTTTCTTGGGACCATTTGCGTTTATATTGGTGAACTGAATTCACTGATGCTAAGAGTCATTAAGGAAAAGTTATTGTTGCTTCCTGTTATTTTTGTTATTAGAGGTGGAATTATGTTTGTGTGGCTATCTTCTTTTGGGTTTGTTGGAAGATTATTTTCTTGCTTTTTCTTTGTTGTAATTTCCCTCCTTGTGTTGGAGTTTTCCATTTGTTATTCTTTGTAGGGCTGGATTTGTGGAAAAATATTGTGTAGCTGCCCAGAGGTCATGGACAAATTGGGTTCACATGAAAGCAGTGCTGGAAATGAAAAAGATATGGAGCTGCAAAAGAAGCGTAAAGCCAAGACAAAGCTCTCTGACCAAGGCTCAAAGTTTAATATTCAGCACTTGTATACATAGGGAAAGCCCAGGGAACCCATCCTTTGTTTCAGCTGCATTATGTCACAAGGCAAGCTCAGCAGGCAGTCTATTCTTCTAAGTTCCTCTAGGAAGTTGTAAGTGCAGCCAGGGTGGATGACTCCAGCTGGGTCATTAAGGTCCTATGGCAAACAAGGTCTTTCAGGCCTGCTTAAGGCTGGGGACAGGCACAACATTGTGTAAATTTGTTTTTTTTCATGGAATGTATTGTTTTCTCCACTTAGTTAATTGAGAGTTTTGCTGGGTGTAGTAGCCTGGGCTGGCATTTGTGTTCTCTTAGGGTCTGTATGACATCTGTCTAGGCTTTTATTGTCTCTGGTGAGAAGTCTGGTGTAATTCTCATAGGTCTCCCTTATGCCTTATGTGTTACTTGACCTTTATCCCTTACTGCTTTTAACATTCTTTCTTTGTTTTGTACATTTGGTGTTTTGATTATTCTGGTCTAGTCTATTTGGAGCTCTGTAGGCTTTTTGTATGTTCATGAGCATCTCTTTCTTTAGGTTAGGGAAGTTTTCTTCTATAATTTTGTTGAAGACATTTACTAGCCCTTTAAGTTGGGAATCTTCAATGTCTTCTATTCCTAATATCGTTAGGTTTGTTCTTTTCTTTGTGTCCTGGATTTCCTGGATGTTTTGTGTTAGAAGCTTTTTGCATATTTTTTTTAAACAGTCGTGTCAATGTTTTCTGTGGTATCTTCTGCACCTGAGATTCTCTCTTCTGTCTCTTATATTCTGTTGGTGATGCTTGCATATATGACTCCTGATCTTTTTCCAAGGTTTTCTATCTCCAGGGTAGTCTCCCTTTGTCATTTCTTTATTGTTTCTATTTCTATTTTTAGATCTTGGATGGTTTTGTTTAATTCTTTCACCTGTTTAGTTGTGTTTTCTTATAATTCTTTAAGAGATTTTTGTGTTTCCTCTTTAAGGGCTTCTACCTGTTTACCTGTGCTCTCTTGTATGTTTTTGAAGGAGTTATTTATGTCCTTCTTAAAGTCTTCTATCATCATCATGATAAGTGATTTTAAACCTGAATCTTGCTTTTTTGGTGTGTTGGTGTATCCAGGACTTGCTGTGGTGGGAGAACTGGGTTCTGATGATGCCAAGTAACCTTGGTGTCTATCGCTTATGTTCTTGCACTTGCCTCTTGCCATCTGGTTATCTCTAGTGCTACCTGCACTCACTGTCTCTGACTGGAGCCTGTCCTTCCTGTTGTCTTGATTGTGTCAGAACTCCTCAGAATCCAGCTGTCTCTCTGATCCTGTGATTCTGAGATTCTGGGTGTAAGTGCTCCTGGGAGATGGGCTGTCTCTGGGATCCTGAAATCCTGGTGTGACCAAGCTCCTGAGATCCTGTGATCCTATGACCCTATCATCCTGGGCATGTTAGAGCACATGGGAATCTACTTTCCTCTGGGTGTTGTGGGATTGGGTGTAGAGCTAGAAACCAAGGTCTGCTCAGGGCCCTGGCTCAGTCCAGAAGGGCTATATAACTGTTAAAAATCAATCAATATCTATTTTTTCTATGCCAATATACTGACTTACGGGAATGCTATTGTCCTGAAAACAAACATTCCAAAACAAGCAGCATCTGAGAAAACAAAAACAAAAACAAAAATGAGCTTCCACTTCTCATACCTTCTCATGCACAATGACACTGACATTATTACACAAGATGATGCCACTAATGATGCTGTGCTTGATTATCCTGAGAATGCTGGCAATGATTTTCCTGATGATACTACTAATAATTATTGCTTTTCTCTCTAGTTACTGCTGCAGTTGATTGTCAATACTTTGAAGCATCTATCAGGACAATCAATTCTATACTAGGAAGAATTTCAATATTCTTTTTTAAAAATTTATAAAACATTTATAAAAAATTTAAAATATAAGAATTCAAACTATTTCTTGGCATTGGATAAAATGACACTATGACCACCCCATGGTTTGGTTAAGGGGAGGTTTTTATTGTAGATATGGGATAGAGAATAGCTGGAGCTACCAGGAAGTATCTAGAGAAGACTGAGCATGGTCAGCACACTTGATGTGGTCATGAGAGAATCCCAGCAGAGCAGAGAAATAGAGGGAGGGGGAGAAGAACAGGAACTAGAGAGAACAAGAAATAGCATGAATATAAGGAGAATGAGAAACTCATGAGCTAGAGGGAGCTTAGGGTAGGAGAAGAAGTGAGAGGACCTAATACACTAACATGGACTTTGAAATGAGTAACTGAGGAAGCTTAGAGGCCAGTGCAAGCTTTGGTATGCTAATAGACACCATTTGTCCCTCCAGCTGATCATAAAAGAAAGTGACTCCTTTGGTAAAGTGAGAACCAGCTTCAAAACTTCCTGAAAAAGGCTGGTCTTTATCTAGCCTCCAGAAATACTACAAAGTCCAGGTTGAACTCAATTATGGATATTGCACTGCCTTTTGGAGTTATGGAAATTGAAGTCTCCTTTGGACTTAACTAGGATAAATGAATTTTACTGGATTTTGCAAGTCAAATCCAGCCTTGTTCACATGTACATACTCGGAGTACAAACAGGCATGTATAAACACTACCCAAACAGATGTTCTTAATACATCAATAAGGTTAAAATGTGGTTGCTTCCCTGAAATTTCTTTTCTTTCAATTTTATATCTCCCTAGGATCTATATTCTATGCCTATAACCCCTCACTGAATGGTGGGGCCTTATGAGCCTCTCCTAGTGAATAACAAAATGGTGCTGATCCAGTTTGATGGTGGTTTTGTGTAGGTAATCACAGATATAGTGGGCATTCATAAATGTGGGCAAATGGCTGTATATTCCATTTTACAGAATTCACCTGAAGCTTCTGCCTCCCTCCTCCAAAACAGTCCCCAAACCTTGTAGTGTGTGATACAGATGCCTTGCTGAGGTCTGAGCACCTGACAGATATGCTCTTGGTCTGTTATTAGTCTGTGCATTTGACACAGACAACTGCATAAAGAAGCGTCTCTGATGAGGGCCGATATATGTCCTAATGTGCAGTTATAAACATATTTAGAAAGCAACTTGACACCATGTCATTGGAGGTTCTCCTTCAGGGACTACCATGTGGTTTAAACACATCAGTGTTTAACTCTGAGTCGTCAGTGTGTAGTGTGGCAGATTTTTTCTAGAAACATGGTATATGTTTAACAAATATTCCTTCCTAAAATGTTACTTCACACTTACTGACTTTACATCAGTAACTGTGGCCTAAAAGTAAAGAATAATATCACAGAATCCAAGAGCAAAGGTCATATATTATTGTAATACAGTAACTAGTAAGAAGGCAATGGTAGACTGTCTCAAAATGTGGTTAAAGGAGGTTCCCTGGCAGGTACATGTCTTGGCAGAAAAAAGGATTTCACATCATGTTTGATGACCAAAGTTGGATCCCAGAACACATATGGAAATAAAGAAATGTCCAAACTCAGTCCATTGTCCTCTTTATAACTCCACAAATACCTTGGCATGTGTGCATATGTGTGTTTGCACGCACACACACACACACACACACACACACACACAAAGAGAGAGACAGAGACAGAGACAGAAAGACAACATGATGGTACATTTTTGAACAGTATCTAGGGGAATGGAAAAGAGGCAGTTGAGTGGATATAATCAAGATGCATTGTATAACTGTATTAATTCATCAAATAATAAACATCAAATGAATGATTCTGAAAAGTAGTTGCAGCCAGGCAATAGTGGTGCATGTCTTTAATCTGAGCATTCTGGAGGCAGAGGCTGGAAGATTGCTGTGAGTTTGAGGCCAGCCTGGTCTATACAGTTAAGTTCTAGAACAGTCTGGGTGACACAGAGAAACCTTGTATTGAAAAAACAAAAACAGGGGAGAACATTCTCACAGTCAATGTTACTTGCCAGAAAATGTTGTATATATAATACATACCTTCCTTCATTACTGTTTTGTGTAGCCTCAAGCTGCTGTGAAATCAAAGTGAAGACTAACATATTTTATCATCAACATTTCAGTTACTGGAGTTTCAGTTTCAAAAGTTAAACATTGCATCATATTGACAGTATGTTATATATGTATTAGCATTTTAAAAAGTGAGAAAACTCCCATTCTGGCTGGTGCCTTCTGTCTGGGCAGATCATCAGTTTGTCTGCTCCTTTGTGAAGACCCCATCGTCTGAAGGCATCCCAGGAAATCTGCTACAACCAGGGCCACAGGTAAGGGACCCTTCCAAATAACGGCAGCAGCTGGGGACCCCAAGGAACCCAGCAGACTTGGGACACATCTCCAGCCCACCTCTTCCCTGAATCCCACCTCCCTTTTGTCCTGCACCTTCTGCCAGGGCAGACCATCAGCTTGTCGGTTCCTCTGAAGACCCCACAGTCTAAAGGCCTCCCAGGAGATTTGTTACAATCATGGCTACAGGTCTCCCAAGAGACCTGCAGCAATCCGGGGACACAGGGAGTAGATTCCAGACAGAGATACCCCGGCCAGTTAACACCAGAGTTAACCATATAGTGAAAGGCAAGTGCAAGACCATAAGCAACAGAAACCAATATACTTTGGCAACATCAGAACCCAGTCCTCCCACCACAACAAGCCCTGTATACACCAACATACCTGAAAGTCAGGATGCTGACCTTAAATCTTATCTCTCATCTCATGAATATAATAAAAAGGAGGATATAAATAACTCACTGAAATAAATACAGGAAAACACAATCAAGCAGGTGAAGGAACTAAAAGCGGTACAGGACCCAAAAGTGGAAGTTGAAACAAAGAAAACACAAATGGAGGCAACCCTGGAAATGGAAAATATAGGAGAGAGGTTAGGAACTACAGATGCAAGCATCAACAATAGAATACAAGAGACAGAAGAGAGAATCTTAAGGATAGAAGATACCTTAGAAGATATTGACACAGCTGTCAAAGAAAATTTCAAACCAAAAAACTCCTAATCTAAAACATTAATGAAATTCAGAACACAACACAATGAAATGACCAAATCTAAGAATAATAGGAATAGAAGAGAGAGTGAAGATTCCAGACTCAAAGGACCAGAAAACGTCTTCAACAAAATCATAGAAGAAAACTTGCCCAACTTAAAAAAAAGAGATGGCTGCTCCTGTCCTGTTGAGAAACTGAATCCTGAGTCATCCAGGAGCCACTGCACTCAGAGCAGCTGGTAAGAACTCCATCTCACTCCCTAAGCCCCAGAGATACATCTGGGAGCCAGGGACATCCAGGGCACAGCAGCTACCCAAACCCCGCCCCTCCGGAATTCCACTTCCCTTCCGCCCCTGCCTGGTCCTCCGGGCTGGAGCAGACACAGAGTCGGTCTGCTCCTGTCCTGTTGAGAAACTGAATCCTGAGACATCCAGGAGCCACTGCACTCAGAGCAGCTGAAGCCACTGCACTCAGAGCAGCTGAAACTGAATCCTGAGTCATCGAGGACCCACTGCACTCAGAGCAGAAGGATTTCCAGATCCAAGAGGTGGCCTGAGTCCCAGGAGTTCTTCCACCCAGGAGATTAGGAGCATAAGACCACAGAGACCTCTGGACCCTGAGGAGCTCTGCAATAAGCAAGATAACTGGAAATACAGACTCCAGTTTTACACAGTGAGGGCAGGTACCACTAGAGTTAACCAGATGGTGAAAGGCAAGCGCAAGAACATAAGCAACAGAAACCAAAGTTTCTTGGCATCATCAGTGCCCAGTTCTCCTAATATAGCAAGCCCTGAACACCCCATCACACCTGAAAAGCAGGATTCAGAATTAAAATCACTTCTCATGATGATGATAGAGGATTATAAGAAGGAATTAAGTAACTCCCTTAAAGAAATACAGGAGAGTACAAGTAAACAGATAGAAGCCCTTAAAGAGGAATCACAGAAATCCCTTAAAGAAATGGAAGAAAACACAAAGAAGGAATTAAACAAAAACATTCAGGATCTGAAACTAGAAATAGAAACAATAAAGAAAGTTCAAAGGGAGACAACCATGGAGATAGAAAACCTAAGAAAGAGATCAGGAGTCACAGACGCAAGCATCACCAACCGAATACAAGAGATAGAAGAGAGAATCTCAAATGCAGAGGATACGGTGGAAAATATTGACACAGTTGTCAAAGAAAATGCAAAATGAAAAAAACTCCTAACTCAAAACATCCAGGAAATCCAGGACACAATGAGAAGACCAAACCTAAGGATAATAGGTATAGATGAGAATGAAGATTCTCAACTTAAAGGGCCAGAAAATATCTTCAACAAAATTATCAAGGAAAACTTCCCTAACCTAAAGAACAAGATGCCCATAAACATACAAGAAGCCTACAGAACACCAAGTAGACTAGACCAGAAAAGAAATACCTCCTGTCACATAATAATCAAAACATCAGATGCACAAAACAAAGAAAAAATACTAAAAGCAGTAAGGGAAAAAGGTCAAGTAACATATAAAGGCAGACCTATAAGAATTACACCAGACTTCTCACCAGAGACTATAAAAGCCAGAAGAGCCTGGACTGACATCATACAGACCCTAAGAGAACACAATTGCCAGCCCAGATTACTATACCCAGCAATACTCTCAATCACTACAGATGGTGAAACCAAGATATTCCATGACAAAACCAAATTTGCACAATATCTTCCCAGAAACCCAGCACTTCAAAGGATAATTGATGGAAAATGCCAACACAAGGAGGGAAACTACAACCTAGAAAAAGCAAGTAAGTAATCTTCCAACAACCCCAAAAGAAGATACAAACATAACTTTACCTCTAATAACAAAAATAACAGGAAGCAACAATCATTTTTCCCTAATATCTCTTAACATCAATGGTCTCAATTCCCCAATAAAAAGACGCAGACTATCAGACTGGATACACAAACAAGACCCAGAATTTTGCTGCATACAAGAAACGCACCTCAGTGACAAAGACAGACACTACCTCAGAATAAAAGGGTGGAAAACAATTTTTCAAGCCAATGGTCCCAAGAAACAAGCTGGAGTAGCCATTCTAATATCAAATAAAATCGACTTTCATCCAAAATTAATCAAAAAAGATAAGGAAGGACACTTCATACTCATCAAAGGAAAAATCTACCAAAGTGAACTCTCAATTCTGAACATCTATGCTCCAAATGCAAGGGCACCTACATACATAAAAGAAACTTTACTAAAGCTCAAAACACACATTACACCTCACACAATAATAGTGGGGGATTTCAACACCCCACTCTCAGCAATGGACAGATCATGGAAACAGAAACTAAACAGAGACACTTTGAAATTAACAGAAGTTATGAATCAAATGGACTTAACAGACATCTATAGAACATTTCATCCTGAAACAAAAGAATATACCTTTTTCTCAGCACCTCATGGTACCTTCTCCAAAATAGACCATATAATTGGTCACAAAACAGGCCTCTACAGATACAAAAAGATTGAAATAATCCCTTGCATCTTATCAGATCACCACGGACTAAGACTGGTCTTTAATAATGACAAAACCAATGGAAAACCCACGTGCACATGGAAACTGAACAACTCTCTACTCAATGATGACTTGGTCAAGGAAGAAATAAAGAAAGAAATAAAAGACTTTTTAGAATTCAATGAAGATGAGGACACATCATACCAAAACTTGTGGGACTCCATGAAGGCAGTGCTAAGAGGAAAGCTCATAGCTCTAAGTGCCTACAAAAAGAAACTGGAAAGAGCACACAC
>NW_021604753.1:0-17828 GCF_004785775.1 Grammomys surdaster | reverse complement strand
AATGGACTTAACAGACATCTATAGAACATTTCATCCTAAAACAAAAGAATATACCTTTTTCTCAGCACCTCATGGTACCTTCTCCAAAATAGACCATATAATTGGTCACAAAACAAGCCTCTACAGATACAAAAAGATTGAAATAATCCCTTGCATCTTATCAGATCACCACGGACTAAGACTGGTCTTTAATAATGACAAAAACAATGGAAAACCCACGTACACATGGAAACTGAACAACTCTCTACTCAATGATGACTTGGTCAAGGAAGAAATAAAGAAAGAAATAAAAGACTTTTTAGAATTCAATGAAAATGAGGACACATCATACCAAAACTTGTGGGACTCCATGAAGGCAGTGCTAAGAGGAAAGCTCATAGCTCTAAGTGCCTACAAAAAGAAACTGGAAAGAGCACACACTAACAAGTTGACTGCACAACTAAAAGCTCTAGAACAAAAAGAAGCAAATACACCCAGGAGGAGTAGAAGGCAGGAAATAATCAAACTCAGGGCTGAAATCAACCAAATAGAAACAGAAAGAACAATACAAAATATCAATAAAACCAGGAGTTGGTTCTTTGAGAAAATCAACAAGATAGATAAATCGTTAGCCAGATTAACCAGAGGGCACAGAGACAGTATCCAAATTAATAAAATCAGAACTGAAAAGGGAGACATAACAACAGAAACTGAAGAAATTAAAAAAATCATCAGATCCTACTACAAAGGCCTATACTCAACAAAACTGGAAAACCTGGATGAAATGGACAATTTCCTAGACAGATACCAGGTACCGAAGTTAAACCAGGAGCAGATAAACCATCTAAATAGTCCCATAACCCCTCAGGAAATAGCAGCAGTCATCAAAAGCCTCCCCACTAAAAAAAGCCCAGGACCAGATGGTTTTAGTGCTGAATTCTATCAGACCTTCAAGGAAGACCTAATACCAATTCTCTTCAAACTATTCCACAAAATAGAGACAGAAGGAACACTACCCAATTCGTTCTATGAAGCTACAATTACACTCATACCCAAACCCCACAAGGACCCGACAAAGAAAGAGAACTTCAGACCAATCTCCCTTATGAACATCGATGCAAAAATACTCAATAAAATTCTAGCAAACCGAATCCAAGACCACATCAAAACAATCATCCATCATGATCAAGTAGGTTTTATCCCAGGAATGCAGGGATGGTTCAATATTCGGAAATCCATCAATGTAATCCACTATATAAACAAACTTAAAGAAAAAAACCACATGATCATCTCACTAGATGCTGAGAAAGCATTTGACAAAATTCAACATCCCTTCATGATAAAAGTCTTGGAAAGATCAGGAATTCAAGGCCCCTACCTAAACATAGTAAAAGCAATTTACAGCAAACCAGTAGCCAACATCAAGCTAAATGGAGAGAAACTTGAAGCAATCCCACTAAGATCAGGGACTAGACAAGGTTGCCCACTCTCCCCCTACCTATTCAATATAGTACTGGAAGTCTTAGCCAGAGCAATTAGACAGCAAAAAGAAGTCAAAGGGATACAAATAGGAAAGGAAGAAGTCAAAATATCGCTATTTGCAGATGATATGATAGTATACTTAAGTGACCCCCAAACTTCCACCAGAGAACTCCTAAACCTGATAAACAACTTCAGCAAAGTGGCTGGTTATAAAATCAACTCAAACAAATCAGTAGCCTTCCTCTACATGAAAGATAAACAGACTGAAAAAGAAATTAGGGAAATGACACCCTTCACAATAGTTGCAAATAATATAAAATACCTTGATGTGAATCTAACCAAGCAAGTGAAAGACCTGTATGACAACAACTTCAAGTCCCTGAAGAAAGAAATCGAAGAAGATCTCAGAAGATGGAAAGATCTCCCATGCTCATGGATTGCCAGGATTAATATAATAAAAATGGCCATCTTGCCAAAAGCAATCTACAGATTCAATGCAATCCCCATTAAAATCCCAACTCAATTCTTCACAGAGTTAGAAAAGGAAATTCTCAAATTCATATGGAATAACAAAAAACCCAGGATAGCGAAAACTATTCTCAACAATAAAAGAACTTCGGGAGGAATCACCATCCCTGACCTCAAGCTGTACTACAGAGCAATAGTGATAAAAACTACCTGGTATTGGTACAGAGACAGGCAGGAAGACTAATGGAATAGAATTGAAGACCCAGAAATGAACCCACACACTTATGGTCACTTGATCTTTGACAAAGGAGCTAAAACTGTCCAGTGGAAAAAGGACAGCATTTTCAACAAATGGTGCTGGTTCAACTGGAAGACAACATGTAGAAGAATGAAAATTGATCCATTCTTATCCCCTTGTACAAAGCTCAAGTCCAAGTGGATAAAGGACCTCCACATAAAACCAGATACACTGAAACTAATAGAAGAGAAGGTGGGGAAAAGCCTCGAATAGTTGGCACAGGGGAAAAGTTTCTGAACAGAACTCCAATGGCATATGCTCTAAGATCGAGAATTGACAAATGGGACTTCATAAAATTGCAAAGTTTCTGTAAGGCAAAGGACACTGTCAATAGGACAAAACGACAACCAACAAATTGGGAAAAGATCTTTACCAATCCTTCATCTGATAGAGGGCTAATATCCAATATATACAAAGAACTCAAGAAATTAGACTCCAGACAACCAAATTACCCTATTAAAAAATGGGGTATAGAGCTTAACAAAGAATTTTCAACGGAAGAAACTCGAATGGCCGAGAAGCATCTAAAGAAATGTTCAGCATCCTTAGTCGTCAGGGAAATGCAAATCAAAACAACCCTGAGATTCCATCTCACACCAGTCAGAATGGCTAAGATTAAAAACTCAGGTGATAGTAGATGCTGGCGAGGGTGTGGAGAAAGAGGAACACTCCTCCATTGTTGGTGGGACTGCAAGATGGTGCAACCACTTTGGAAATCAGTCTGGCGGTTCCTCAGAAAATTGGACATAGCATTACCCGAGGATCCAGCTATACCACTCCTAGGCATATACCCAGAAGATGCTCGAACATATAATAAGGACATATGCTCAACTATGTTCATAGCAGCCTTATTTATAATAGCCAGGAGCTGGAAAGAACCCAGATGTCCTTCAACTGAGGAATGGATTCAAAAAATGTGGTATATTTACACAATGGAGTACTACTCAGCTATTAAAAACAATGAATTCGAGAGGTTCCTTGGTAAATGGATGGAACTAGAAATTATCATCCTGAGTGAGGTAAGCCAATCACAAAAGAACACACATGGTATTCACTCACTGATTATTGGATATTAGCCTAGAACCTTGAAATGCCCAAGATGCAACTCACAGGCCACATGAAGCCCATAAAGAAGGAAGACCAAGTGAGGGTGATTCGGTCCTTCTTAGAAGGAGCAACAAAATACTCAAGGGAACAAATATGGAGACAAAGTGAGGGACAGAAACTGAAGGAGGGGCCGTCTCAAGACCACTCCACCTGAGTATCTATCCCATGTGCAATCACCAAAGGTAGATGCTGATGTGGAAGACAGGAAGTGCATGCTGATAAGAGCCTGATATGGATATCTCCTCAGAGGCCTTCAAGAGTCAGACATATTCAGAGGCAGATGCTCACAACTAGCCATTGAACTGATCATGGGGTTCTCAATAGAGGAGTTAGAGTGAAGACTGAAGGAGCTGAAAGGATTTACGGCACCATGAGTAGAGCAACAATACCAACCAACCACAGCTCCCAGGGTCTAAACCACCAGCCTGGGAGCACTTAGGGGGGATCCAGGGCTTCAGCTGAATATGTAAAAGTGGAGGGCCCTGCTGGGCATAGGTGGAAGAAGAGAACCTTGACCTCATGAAGGCTGGATGCCCCAGGGGGTGGGAATTTTGAGGGTGGGGAGGTGGGAGTGGGGGGGGTAGATAGAGGTTACATCCACAGAGAAGAAGGAGGAGGGGCGAGGGGATTGGGGGTTCCGAGGGGGTGGTGGGGGATGGGGTAAGGGGACAACATAGGAAATGTAAATAAATCATCCAATAAAAAAAAAAAAAAGAGATGACCATAAATGTACAAAAAGCCTATCGAACACCAAATAGATTAGAACAGAAAAGAAAATCCTCTCATCAAATAATAATCAAACGCTAAATGCAAAGAACAAAGAAAGATTATTAAAAGCAATAAAGGAATAAAGGCCAAGTAATATAAAGGCAGACCTATCAGAATTACACCAGACTTCTCAACAGAGACTCTAAAATTCTTGCAGATGCCAAGAGAACACAAATGCCAGCTCAGGCTACTATACCTTGAAATACTCTCAATCATCATAGATGGAGAAACCAAAACATTCTAGGACAAAACCGAATTTAAACAATATCTATCTACCAATCCAGCCCTACAGAGGATTCTTGAAGGAAAACAACACAAGGAGGATACCTACACCATAGAAAAAACAAGGTATTAATCATCTCACAAGAAAACCAAAGGAGAGAATCATGTACACATAATGTCACCTACAACAACAAACATAAAAGGAACTAACAGTCATCTGTCTTTAATATCTTTCAATATCAACAGACTCAATTCCCCAATAAAAGTACATAAGCTAAGAGACTGAATATGCAAGAAGGATCCAGCATTTTGTTGCATACAAAAGCACACCTCATCGACAAAGATAAACCCTACCTAAGAGTAAAGGGCTGGATAAAAGTTTTTCAAGCAAACAGTCCTAAGAAACAACTAGAAACAATTGCATAAAGAAGCATCTCTGATGAGGGCTGATATATGTCCTAATGTGCAGTTATAAACATATTTAGAAAGCAACTTGACACCATGTCATTGGAGGTTCTCCTCTAGAATCTACCATATGAGTTAACCATTTGCCTTTATTGCCATTTGGTTTTCTTCTGAGATCATTAATACCTTGTTTTTTTCTTTGGTGTCGGTATCCTCCTTGTGTTGAGTTTTCCTTCAAGAATTCTCTGTAGGGCTGGATTGATAGATATTGTTTAAATTTGGTTTTGTCCTGGAGTTTCCATTCTAATGTCTAATAAAATAGATTTTCAACCAACAGTTATCAAGCAAGGTGGGAAGAACACTTCATTAAAGGAAAAATCCACCAAAGAAAGTCTCAATTCTGAACATCTATGCTCCAAATGCAAGGACACCCACATTCATAAAAGAAACTTTACTAAAGCTCAAAACACACATTGAACCCCACACAATAATAGTGGGAGACTTCACCACCCCACTCTCACCAATGGATAGGTCATTGAAACAAAAACTAAACAGAGACACAGTGAAACTAATAGAAGTTATAATCAAAATAAATTTACCAGACATATACAGAACATTTCACCCTAAAACAAAAAAAAATATACCTTTTTCCCAGCACCTCATGATACCTTCTCCAAAACTGACTATATAATCTGTCATAAAACAAACTTCAACAGATACAAGAAGATTGAAATAGTCCCATGCATCTTATCAGATCACTGCAAACTAAGGATAGACTTCAATAACAAAAACAAACAAACAAAAAACAAACAAAAAAGCAACATAAACCTCACACATCAATGGAAACTGAACAACTCTCTACTCAATGATAACTTGTTCAGGAAAGAAATAAAGAAAAACTAAAACCTTTTTAGAAAGAAACATGAAGGCACAACATACCCAAACTTATGGAACACAATGAAAGCAGTGCTGAGAGGAAAATTCATAGCATTAGGTGCCCTTGTAAATAAATTGGAGAGATTTATTATTTACAGTAGCAACTTAACAGCATACCTGAAAGCCCTAGAACAAAAAGAATACACACAAGAGTAGTAGATGGCGGGAAATTGTCAAATTCAGGGTTGAAGTCAACCAAGTAGAAACAAAGAGAACATTACAAAGAACCAAAAATCCAAAATCTAGCTCTTTGAGAAAATCAACAAGATAGATAACCCCCTAGCCAAATTAACTAAATGGGACAGAGACAATATCCAAATTAACAAAATCAGAAATGAAAAGGAAGATAACATCAGAAACTGAGGAAATTCAAAAAATCATCAGATCCTGCTACAAAAGCATATACTCAATGGAACATGAAAATCTAGATGAAACGGATGATTTTCTAGACAGATCCCATGTGCCAAAGTTAAATCAAGGCCCATCTCCCGTAAGGAAACAAAAGTCATTAGAACCCTCCCAATCCAAAAAACAAAACAAAACAAACAAAAAAAAAAAAGGCACAAGGCCAGATGGCTGTACTGAAAATTCTACCAGACCTTTAAAGAAGAGTTAATACTAATACTCCTCAAATTATTCCATAAAATAGAAACAGAAAGAGCACTACCTAACTCATTCTGTAAAGCCACAGTTACTCTGATACCTAAACCACACAAAGACCCAACAAAAAACAAAAACAAAAACAAAGTTTAGACCAATTTCACTTATGAATAGCGATGCAAAAATATTCAACAAAATTCTAGAAAACCAAATTTAAGAACACTCAAAATGATCATTCACCATGATCAAGTTGGCTTCATTCCAGGAATGCAAGATTCATTCAACATACAAAAATCCATCAAGGTAATTCACTATATAAACAAACTCAAAGAAAAAAATCGCATGATTATCTCATTAGATGCTGAAAAAGCCTTTGACAAAATACAGCACCCCGTATGTTAAAAGTATTGGAGAGATCAGGAATTCAAGGCCCATACCTAAACATAATAAAAGCATTATACAGCAAAACAATGTCCAACATCAAATAAAGTGGAGAGATACTTGAAGCAATCCCACTAAAATCAGAAACAAGACAAGGATGCCCCTCTCCCCATATCTATCAATGTAGTACTTGAAGTACTAGCCAGAATAAGAAGACAAAAGCAGGTCAAGGGGATACAAATTTGAAAGGAAGAAGTCAAGAAATAACTTTTTGTGGATAATATGATAGTATACATAAGAGAACTCAAAACTTCCACTAGAGAATGCCTACAGCTGATAAACAACTTCAGCAAATTGGCCGGATATAAAATAGACTCAAATAAATCAGTAGCCTTCCTTTATATAAATAATAAACAGGCTGAGAGAGAAAATAGGGAAACAACTCCCTTTACAATAGTCACAAACAACAAAATATCTTGGGGTAACTCTAGCCAAACAACTGAAAGATCTGTATGACAAGAACTTCAAGTCTCTCAAAAAAGAAATTGAAGAACTCAGAAAATGGAGTGATCTCCATTGCTCATGGATTGGTAGGATTAACATTGTAAAAATGGCTATATTGCCAAAAGCAATCTACAGATTCAACACAATCCCCCATCAAAATCCCAACACAATTCTTCAAAGACATGGAAAGAGCAATTCTCAAATTCATCTGGAATAACAACAACAACAACAAACCCCAGCATAGTGAAAACTATTCTTAACAACAAAAGAATTTCTAGGGGAACCTCAAGCTATACTACAGAGCAATAGTGATAAAAACAGCAGGGTATTGGTACAGAGACAGGCAGGTAGATAAATGGAGTAGAATTGAAGACCCAGAAATAAAATGACACACTTAAGCACACTTGTTCTTTGACAATGCTGCCAAAAATATACAACGAAAAAAGAGAGCATCTTCAATAGATGGTGCTGGTCTAACTGGCAGTCAGTATGTAGAAAAATGAAAATAGATCCATATTTGACACCTTGCACAAAGCTCAAGTCCAAGTAGATCAAGGACCTCAACACAAAACCAGATACAATGAGTTTAATAGAAAAAGTAGGAAGGAGCCTTGAACTCATTGGCATGGGGGAAATTTCCCAAACAGAATTTCAATGGCTTAGTCTCTAAGATCAAGAATTGATAAATGGAACCTCATGAAACTGAAAAGCTTCTATAATGCAAAGGACATAGTCAATAGGACAAATCAACAACCTACCAATCTTCATTAACCCCACATCCGATAGAGGGCTAATATCCAAAATAAATAAAGGATCCAAGAAGCTAACCTCCAAGAAACAAAGCAACCCTATCAAAAAATGGGGCATAGAATTAAACCGAGAATTCACAGTAGAGAAATCTCGAATGGTCAAGAAGCACTTAAAGAAATGTTCAAAGTCCATGGTCATTAGAAAAATTCAAATCAAAATGACCCCAAAATTGTACCTTATACCAATCAGAGTGGCTAAGATCAAAACTCAGATGACAGCACATGTTGGTGAGAATTTGAAGAAAGAGGGACACTCCTCTATTGCTGGTGGGATTGCCAACTGGTACAAATACTCTGGTAATCATTCTAGAGGTTCCTCAGAAAATTGGAAATAGATCTACTTGAAGATCCAGGTATGCTACTACTGTGCATATACCCAAAAGATGCCCCTACAGTCCACAGAAGGTTAACAAGCAAAAGGGGCATAGTGAGGATGCTTCAATCCTACCTGGGAGGGAGAAGAAAGTAGAGGGAAGAGGGAGGGAGGGACCTGAGTGGGATAGAGAAGGTGGGGAGGAAAAAGGGAACATGATCAGGTATTGGGGGTGGGGCAGGGAAGAGGAGTGGAACCCCAAGAGCAAGCAGAATGAATGGAAACATGCAACCTCAGGAGGTGGGTGGACCCTTGAGAATGTATCAGTGACCTGGGAGGTCAGAGAATCTCAGAACTCAAAGGGATGGATCTTAGATAAAATGTCCAGCAGTGGGGGACAGGGGACTTATAGAATACACCTCCAGTAGAAAGACAGGGCATCAAGTGGAAGAATGAGGTTGCCATCCCAGTCAAAACCTCTGGACCCAGAATTGTTCCTGTCCAAAAGAACTGTAGGGACAAAACTAGAGTTGAGACTGAGGGAAAGGAGGTCCAGTGACTGGCCCAACTTGGGACCCATCTCAAGGGATGGCTCTGATGCCTGCCATTTATCAGTTCAGGCAATATCAGGTCCCTCCCTCCCTCTGCCCTCTACTTTCTTCTCCCTCCCAGGCATCAGACAGGAGCCTAGCATGCTGCTCTCCGGGAGGCCCAACAAGCAGCTGACTGAGACATACTAAGATATATCCAACCAATGGACTGAAGTTGGGGACACCTGTAGTTGAACTAGGGAAAGAATGGAAGAAGTTGAGGGAGAGGGCAACCTCATAAGAAGAATTGCAGTCTCAACTAACTGGACCCCTGAGATCTCTCACACACTGAGCCACCAGCCAGGCAGCATACACTGGTTCAAGGATCCGGACACATATACAGCAGAGAACTGCTGGAGAGAAGACACATCTAACCCTTGAAAGACTTGAGGCCTCAGGGAGGAGAGAGGTATGGCAGGGTGTGGGGGTGTGGGGTGGTTTGGGGGTGTGGGGTGTGGGGATATCTTCTTGGAGATTGGGGAGGAGTAATGGGATTAGGAACTGTTGGAGGGCAGAATGGGAGGAGGAAAAGGACTGGACTATAAAGATTAAGGTAATTTTTAAAAATGGACTTTTTTTGGTTTGTTTTGCAACGTCCTTTATTTCTTATGAAAAACACCTGTGGTCAAGGAAAGAATCAAATCTCTAATTTGAAACAAAACCCTAAACATGACACAATTCTAGACATTAGGACAAAGAGGTTCTCACAGGCATGCACATACTGTGTCACGTGGAATCCTGAGTGAATGTACAGCAAAGCTGAAGTACTGTGTTCACGGCCTCAAACAAACCACAGCCGCAGCAGACACTTCTTGAACATAGCTTGACATAGCTTGAACAGTTTAAGAAAAATAGGATTTCTTTTTAGAAATGCCCTTGATTTCTTATAAAAACACTGTACTGTGTTCATGGAATGCCGGTGTGTGATGTACAGGAAAGTATGAACAACAGTGCTCACATATGCAAAAAATACACACCCATTGCAGAGATTACTAAAAGCAAATTGAATAGGTTAAAAAAATGAAAAGGAAAAATAATTTGTTTAGCATCCTTCATTTTTTATCAAAAACACATGTGGTCATGGGAAAAAACAAATCTCAAACTTGAAACATAACCCTAAACATGACCCAGTTCTAGACATTAGGACAAAGAGTTCCTCACAGGCATTTATATATTGTGTTTTATGGAATGCCTGTGTGAATGTTCAGGAAAGTATGAAGAACTGAGTTCACATGAACAAAAATGTACATCCATTGCAGAGATTACTAAAAGCAGATTCAGTGGGGGAGGGGGAAGGACTTTTTTTTTTTGTAAACCAACCTCCTTGATTTCTTATCAAAAACACATGTGGTCAAGGGAAGACACAAATCTCTAACTTGAAACAAAACCATAAACATGACATATTTGTAGACATTAGGACAAAGACTCATGGACATTACTGTGGTCTATGAACTGCCTGTATGAACGTCCAGGAAAGTGTGAAGAACTGTGTTCACAGCCTAAAAATCACATCCATGGCAGAGATTAGTTTGAGAATGTACAATCAAAAGGACTTTTTTTTTTTAAAGGAAAGGTCATTGTTTTCTTATTAAGAACACATGCTGTCAAGTGAAGAAACAAATTTGTAACTTGAAACAGTACCCTTGAACATGACACAGTTAAGACCTTGTTACAAAGAATTACTCACAGGCATGGTGGGGGAGGGGTGAGGGGGTAGGCGTGGTGGTGGTGAGGCACTTTCAGTGCAGTCGCCCAGTCTGTGCAGGTGCGGGATCAGCTCAAGCCAGAATGCCACCTTGGTGGTGCGGCAGTGTTACAAACCGTTGGGGCCATTGTGGATGAACTTGGTGTCCTGGGGGCACCTGCTGCTTGGCGTCCCCCATCATGGTGAAGTTGGTCCAGTAGATCATGACGAGAATGAGCATGATGTCATTGCCCGAGAAGTTGCACCTGAAGACCTCGGTGGGGCCGATCATAGGGACACTGAACATGTAGGGCACCTTGTCTTGTCGCTGTGTGTGGTGTTGGCCCAGGCGGGCCTCTCGACATCATCACCGATCCTGCTGCCCCTGCCCCTGCCACCACCCTGCCCCTGCTTGCCACTGCCACTGTCCCTACCTTAATTCCTTGTCATGGTTGACCCAGAGCATGATGAGGATCTGGGGGTGGTTCTTACAGAACTCAGAAGTATTATCTCAGGGATGCCACCACCCACAATAGGTTGGGCACTCTGCCATTGATCACTAATTGATAAAATGCCTTATAGCTAAATGTCAATGAGGCCTTTCCTCAACCGAGGCTTAGAGTAAACTAGAGCAACTGTTATGCGAGTGAGATAAATCATGTAAATGAGTATAACAGGGAATATTTGGGGAGGGTAAGAGAATGATGATGGCCTTTGGGCTGGGGCAGACACAGAGTTGGTCTGCTCCTGTGGAGATACTGAATCCTGAGCCATCATAAAGGACCCACTACACTCAGAGCAGGAGATAAGAACTCCATCTCACTCCCTAAGCCCCAGAGATACATCTGGGAGCCAGGGACATCCAGGGCACAGCAGCTACCCAAACCCCACCCCTCCAGAATTCCACTTCCCTTCTGCCCCTGCCTGGTCCTTTGGGCTGGGGCAGACAGAGTTGTGTGGAAAGCTGCGGCTTGTGCTGACAGCATTCGCCATAATAAGATGCCGCTGGCATCCGGTGCTCCTCCAAGTAAACAAGTAAACCGTGCATGTGCTATGGTAAAAGCGCACCAAATCACGGCCCATCCCGGGGCGTAAAATGCGTTCCTGAGCAAGCAGCCAATCAGATATGAACATGCCGCTCCAGGGGTATATAAGCAGTGCTTTTTCGGGGCCCAGGGTCTTTCCTCCTTTTCATTGAAATAAATGTTTGCTGCGGAAGGATCCTGGTGCCCGCGTGCGTTCTTGCTAGCGAGACAATTACACGCGGGCCACAGCTGGTGCCGAAACCCGGGAAATTCACCAATGCCGGTGCCGAGGAGACCCTCCGCTCACGGACTGGATTCAGAACCACAGGACAAAGGTAAACTCTGAGAGGCATGTTTGGCCTTGATCTATTTCGTCTCCCTTCCCAGGCGACACTCGTTCTCTTCCTTCTGGTTTTGCAGGATGAGAAAAGCCGCTCGACTGTAGCGGCGGGCCAGGGAGTGCTAGACGAATTACAGGGCAGCATGTCAGAAACAGAGAAGGATAAGCGCTTAGGAGCTCAGAAAAAAAAGGGAGCTCAGAAAGAAGGCATGCCTAAGGAAACAGACCCTTCCAAAGACGTTCAGTCCGCGGAAGTGAGAGGTAAGGGAAAAGACACCCTTGGGAGAGATGAAGGGAAAAGAAGCCTCAGAAAGAAACCTCTTTATCCGGTAAAGGAACTGGAGGCCTTGGGGCTGGGTGGCTCTGAGTCGGAGGAGCTAACTTCCTCTGAGCCGGAGGACTTAGACGAAGAGACAGATGAGGAGGAAAGATACCAGAAAGGAAAGAACAGGGTTAGAAGGAATTGGAAAACTAAGAAAGCAGGGTACTGAGGTGTTACAATAGCTGCCTGCTACATCTCCAATGAACGAGATGAAAAGTTACATCTTGAATATGAGAGAGAGAGAGAAAGGGTTTTAGAAAAACAGTTGTCCTCTCTCTGAGCTGTGTCAGCAAAAAGGAATGAAAAGGCTATTTCAGAGCTCATCTAGAAAAAGAAAGAAATTCGGGAGACGTCCTGAGTTTCTCTTTATTTAGCTCTTAGATGTCCTTCTTTGTTGTCTGTCCTTGGTGCGCCAATGTCCACGTGTGTCGATTGTTTGTTTTTTGTTTCGTTGTCTAAGTGTATGTTCTATGTTGCATGTTCAGAAGACAAAAACGGTTACATATTCAACTCTTGGGCTAGTTTAACTTTGTTTTAAAGGCAGTCTTAATATACACAGCAGAGGCTGATAAGCTACCCTACACCTGTAGCTAAGAGTTGAGCTGAGCTGAAAAAACCTTTCCAGGAATTGATGTTGGCATAAGCTGCTTTTAAAAGAGACCAGTAGCCTTTTGGGTTTTATAAGGAAGCTAAGAGTTGTTTTGTCCTAGAAAAATCTCTGTGACAAGGTGCTTTTCTCTTGAAATTACAGCTAGAAAAAGCAACAAATTTTGTTTGATCTAAAAATAAGATATGTAGCCATTGCATTTTTTTTTCTAATTGGTTTTAAAAGTATAAATATGTTCTACATGTCTTGGTTATAGATTATTGGCTTAAATTATTGGGTGTGATTAGAAATTTACAACTTTGGTGACAGAAAGTTAGTTTAAAATGGTAACTCAGGGTTGGAGTCATTCAGAAATCAGATGTATAAAAAATAAGATTTTAAAACAATATCTCTTCAATGAGATATTAAAAGCTGCTTCATACACTCATATATAAGAATTGGCAGCAAAACTTTGTAACATAAAGGTAATCTACTTGGTGTTGATTTTAGAAAAAATAGATTGTTTACATTGCTTCTGGTTTTGCTTCTCAAAATTAATGGTTATACTCTAATGTTACAAAAGAAATTTAAAAATTTAGTTAAACTGCCTGTATTCCATTGGCTAGAGTTGGCAGTTCTAATCTTGAGTTTGGGATTTTTTGATTCGCCCATGTTTATAGAAAAGGAGACAGCAGATAGAGTTAAATAAAAATATTTAAAACAAGTTGTGATACAGTGCTGGCCTGCTAGAAGGATAATCTTTGCACTAGGCCTCCAAAGAGATTAAGAACATTTACATTTAAACTAAGACAATGCAGACTGGGATCTTAACATGCTTGTAGTCAGGTGACCAAGGTTACATGACAAACTTGTCCTTGATGCAGGAAGGATAATCTTTGGGCCAGGCCTCAGGATATAGGCCAAGATTAAAAACATTTACATTTAAATTAAGGCTATATACAGAGTGGGCAAGGCAGGAGCTTGTATTTCAGACATTCCTTTTGTCCTGACCTGCCTCTAGAAGGGTGTTTTCTAGAATTTGTTTATTGCCTTGTTTGTTCCTTAGGGAGGTGTCAGGCTCAGACTCAAAAGAAATTCAAAACAGCTTATGGGCCAGGAGTTAGAGATAATGATTATGCTGGAGGAATTAATATTGTGCCTGTTTCCCTCCATGGCATTATAGCTGTGCCTGTTAACAAAAGAATTGCTCTAGAGTAAGAGAAGACAAGATTGGCTTTTATCTGATATTCTCACTCAGCTAAAAGAAATTGGTTATTCAATTAATCCAAAACAAGTTCAAACTTAAGATTTATGAAACTAATGGGACACTACAGCCTGACTTGCCTACTCCAGCTGCCATTCAAGTAAATGCATATAAAATTATTATAGATTTAGAAAATTGTTTTATACAGTTCCTTTACCTCCTGGTAAAGGTGAGAGGTTTGCATTAAGTGAATTTGCTTGTGATTTTTGAGAGCCCATGAAGCCATTCATTAAAAAAGCTTGCCTCAAAGAATGATTAATGGCCTAAAAATATTTGTTGTTGCTTTAATACAAAAGTTAAACATTTAAATCTCTCAGTGTATATTATACATTGTATATTTTGTTAGCTGATCTCTCTAAAGGAGTTTTTCTGTACGCCTTTGCCCTAATACAATGAGCTTTAAATTTTAGAGTGCTTATCACTCCAGAAAAGATTCAAAGACAATATCTTTTCAGTATTTGGGAACTTAGTTATGTCTTAAGCAGATTGTGGCACAGAAAATTCCAATAAGAATGGATAACTGGGGCTAGAGAGATTGTTCCGCCGTTAAAGGCTAGACTCACAACTAAAAATATTAAGAGTTCAATTCCCAGCAACCACATGGTGGCTCACAACCATTTGTAGTGGGATCTAGTGCCATCTTCTGGCTTGGAGGTGTACATACAAAAAAAATGGTTTACTTTTAATGATTCTCAAAAGTTGTTAACAGATATTAATTGGCTAAAACCTCATCTTCAGCTTACCATAGGAGAACGTAAACTTCTGTCTAATATTCTCAAGGGAGATGCAAGTCCTAATTCCCCTTGACAATTAACTGATGAAGGAGGAACAGCTTTGCTGAGAGTAGAGTAAGCTGTTAGTTATCAACAGATACAGTATATGGACTGTGATCATTTGTTGGCTGTTTGCATTATTGCTACTCATGTGCTCACAACAGCCCTTTGGCAATACAAACACAGTTTAATTTAACCAGCTTACACTTCTCAAAAGTCTGGACAATTTTTTTGCCAAATGGAGGTGACCCATCTGACGGGTCTCCCTTATAACGCTCAAGGACAAGGCATTATAGAACGGGCTCATCGCATTCTTAAGTCTTATCTAATAAAACAAAAAGGGGGAGTCGAGGAGGCTCTACCCTCAGTGCCATAAGTCACCGTTTCTATAGCACTTTTTACCCTTAATTTTTAAAATCTGGACAGTCAAGGCCACACGGCAGCTGACCATCATTGCTTAGAGCCTGACAGGACAAAAGAGATGGTCAAATGGAAGGATGTTTTGACTGGACAATGGAAAGGCCCGGATCCTATTTTAATAAGATCCAGGGGAGCGGTTTGTGTTTTTCCGCAGGAAGAAGACAACCCATTTTGGCTACCAGAGTGACTGATGCAACGACTTGTGATATTAGAAGGTGACACCCAGGCGGACCCTCCAAACTCTGATGACAGCCCTCTTGCTGATCCAAGGGATACAGGTTCCTAGTATATCGGGGGAACAACGATGGGCCATATTATCTGCCTTTCTAAAACCCATAACAGTCAGAGATAATGCAGCTAATCTGTCCAGGAAATTGTCTCAATATCTTGCAGGAAATTGGTCAGAAAACTTCGATGAGACACTAAAAAAATTGAGAGTGGCTGTGGTGGCCAACAACTCGATGCGCGTGGATCTGTCCATGACTGAGGGACTCTCCTCCTGGATCTCTTCAGCTTTCTCTTTCTTTAAAAAGTGGATGGGAGTAGGCCTGTTTGGTATGCCCTATGTTGCGGATTAGTGTTCATGCTATGGTTGGTCTGCAAACTCAGAGCTCAACAAAAACGTGACAAGGTCGTTATTACCCAAGCACTTACAGCCCTAGAACAAGGCTCATCTCCTGAAATTTGGTTATCCATGTTAAAGAAATAGCCAGTAGACAGATTCCTCAGCCATTGCACCCCAAGGGATTTGCCCATTGCACTGGGTTGGTGAGGAGTCTTGGCCTGGCTGGTCCTTGTCTGTGTAGCTGTGGTACCTGAATTTGAGGCAAACAGCCCTTGCACCCTTGGGAGATGGCTCCATTGCACAGGGACGGGTGTTTGCATCTCTCTCTGTTTCCCCTAGCCCTTGCACCCAGAGGACTTGTTTCCATTGCACCTGGTAGGGTAAGGGAGACTGTCTTAAACTATCAGTCCTTGATTGCTTATTCCCCCAAGATGGAATTTGCTTGATCGGGCTTGAGTTTGAGTCATGATTGGTACCACGCTAGATAGGCTAAGGGCAGTTCCATCTTAATAAAACAAAAAGGGGGAGATGTGGAAAGCCGCGGCTTGTGCTGACAGCATTCGCCATTACAAAATGGCGCTGGCATCCGGTGCTCCTCCAAGTAAACATGTAAACTGCGCATGTGTTGTGGTGACAGCATTCGCCATTACAAGATGGCACTGGCATCCGGTGCTCCTCCAAGTAAACAAGTAAACCGCGCATGTGCTATGGTAAAAGCGCGCTAAGTCACAGCCCATCCAGAGGCGTTTTGGCGGGTAACGAGTAAGCAGCCAATCAGAAATGAACACGCCGCTCCAAGGGTATATAAGCAGTGCCTTTTCGGGGCCCGGAGCCTTCCTCCATTCATTAACAATAAACGTTTGCTGCAGAAGGATCCTGGTGCCCGCGTGCGTTCTTGCTGGCGAGACAATTACGCGCATGGCACAGAGTTGGTCTGCTCCCGTGAAGATACTGAATCCTGAGCCATCCTAGAGGAGCCACTGCACTGAGAGCAGCAAACACCTAGCTGGTTTGCACTTGGGAGACATCGTATCCTGAGCCATCCTAGAGGAACCACTGCACCCAGAGCAGAAGAATTTCCAGATCCAAAGGTGGCCTGAGTCCCAGGAGTTCTTCCACCCAGGAGATTAGGAGCATAAGACCACAGAGACATGTGGACTCTGAGGAGCTCTGCAACAAGCAAGATAACCAGAAATACAGACTCCAGTCTTACACAGTGAGGGCAGGTAACACTAGAGTTAACCAGATGGTGAAAGGCAAGCACAAGAACATAAGCAACAGAAACCAAAGTTTCTTGGCATCATCAGTACCCAGTTCTCCCAATATAGCAAGCCCTGGACACCCCATCACACCTGAAAAGCACGATTCAGAATTAAAATCACTTCTCATGATGATGATAGAGGATTTTAAGAAGGACATAAGTAACTCCCTTAAAGAAATACAGGAGAGTACAAGTAAACAGGTAGAAGCCCTTAAAGAGGAATCACAGAAATCCCTTAAAGAAATGCAAGAAAACACAAAGAAGGAATTAAACAAAAACATTCAGGATCTGAAAATGGAAATAGAAACAATAAAGAAATCTCAAAGGGAGACAAACATGGAGATAGAAAACCTAAGAAAGAGATCAGGAGTCATAGACACAGGCATCACCAACCGAATACAAGAGATAGAAGAGAGAATCTCAAATGCAGAGGATACGGTGGAAAATATTGACACAGTTGTCAAAGAAATGCAAAAAACTCCTAACTCAAAACATCCAGGAAATCTGGGACACAATGAGAAGACCAAACTTAAAGATAATAGGTATAGATGAGAATGAAGATTCCCAACTTAAAGGGCCAGTAAATATCTTCAACAAAATTATTGAGGAAAACTTCCCTAACCTAAAGAACAAGATGCCCATAAACATACAAGAAGCCTACAGAACACCAAATAGACTAGACCAGAAAAGAAATACCTCCTGTCACATAATAATCAAAACATCAGA
>NW_021604752.1:715133-746144 GCF_004785775.1 Grammomys surdaster | reverse complement strand
TGCTGGGAATTAAGTCCAGGTCCTCTGTAAAAGCAGCCAGTGCTTTTAGTCACTGATTCACGTCCCCAGCCCAGGTTAAATTTCTTTAGACATTCTTGTGACTATCCTTATGCTCTCTCTGGGGTAAAGAATTTTTACTTTATCTCAAAAGTGATCACCACCATTCCTTCATTTCTTTAACAGAATATGGAAAAGCAAGACTCTTTGTTGGAGAGTAACTGTTATGACAATCACAGAGATAAGCTTTCTGTATGTATGTGGCATTCACATGTTTGCATGTGCCTGTGTGTGCACATGTGGAGGCCAGAGGGTGTCTTTTCTCTAGCATTTCCACCTTGTTTTTTGAAGCAGGGTCTCTCATTGAACCCAGAGTTCATCAATTGTCTAGACTGCCCAGCCAGTGTGCTCCCAGAATCTTTGTGCTTTCATGTCCCAGTATTAGGATCACAGCACATGTGACCGTGGCTGACTTCTTATGAGTGCTCAGGATCAGAACTTAGATCCTCACACTTGAACAGCAAGCATTCTACTCCCTGAGCCTTTCCCCCAGCCCACACAAAAGTAACAGCAGCAGCAGCGGCTGCCTCCAAGTTCTGCTCCTGAAACCAGCAAGTGGGCTTTTACCTAACATGGAAATTCTCATTCTTCAGTCCAATTCTCGGAATCAGAAATTCTGGAGACTGGGCCAGCAGCCTGTATCGGACCAGCTCTCAGAGGATTCCAGTGATGATAAAATTTAAGAACCTTCCTCAAAATACAAAATTGGTGCTTTTGGATTTTGCTTTCGTTTGTTTCATTGACAGTGTCTCAGTGTGTAACCTGGGAGGCCTGGAACTCACTATATAGACCAGGCTTGCCTTGAACTCACACAGACCCACCTGCTTCTGCTGCCTCAGTTCTGAGTAGCTTCTGCTACTATGCTTGGCCGATTACACCTTTTCTATAGAGAAAGAAAACAAGACTCCAAGAAACTAAAATGGCTTCTAGTGACTGGGCCTTTGAGGGCAGAATGAAGGCTTGGGCCAGTTTTTTGTAACTCTTTCTTTCCTCCTCACTGAAATTGTCATCTTAAATAACTCAAGATTGTTGTCACAGGCGCCCACTTCCACGTAATATTTGGGATGCTTTGCTTAATGGTCCCATGTGACAGAGCTGTGCCCAAGGTAGTAACAGTATGCAACCCCTCTGTAGAGTTTCTGCATGCTTACTGTTTATTTATTTATGACAGTGCATTACAGGGTAAAAAAAAAACCACAAAAGTCAACATGGCTTCCAACAGTCTTCATCCAAACATATGCATGATGTTCTTTCTGCAGCATCACAGTGTACTCAAACTCCGAGAGCAGAAACGTGGAAACACCCTCAATGTCCATCAGAAGGGTGTGGTCAATCAAAACTCACAACCAAAATATGTCTTCACCGTGCCCATATTTGTTCATATTTATTGTGTATAACATAGTTATAAACATCCCACTTTCTATAATCAATTATGGATTCATTTCAAAGGAGCTTCTTGTAATTTTAGCCTAAACTACCTCTACATAAACTACCTGAATTCCTCTCGCTGGGTGGGGCTGAATTCTCCTTCATAATTTGAAACACTGTTTCTGGATTTTCATACACTAAGAATGCACAGGAAGTGATACTCACTTGGGCCTATATTTCAGAATTTTATAGAATGCTTAACGAAGCCCCCAGATCACTTCACTAACTTAATTGTGCCCAGGATTTCTTCATCTCCTTTTGTTCCTCAAAACAGAAGGGAAGTCAGGAAGGAGGGTGTAGAGGAGCTATTCTTGACCTGTGGGTCACGACCCCTTGGGGGTTGAATGACCCTTTCACCTGGGTCGCCTAAAACCATCATAAAACAGATATTTACATGAAGGTTAATAACAGTAGCAAAATTACAGTTATGAAGTAGCAACAAAAATAATCTTATAGTTGGGGGTCACCACAACAATAGGAACTATATCAAAGGGTCACAGTGTTAGGACACTTCAGAACCTTTGATGCAGAGCAAGGACAGCTCTACTAAATAAGGCAGGGGTTTTCTGTCTAACACCAACCCTCTCCATGGTTCTACCAGTATCTCTCTCTTCCTCTCACTCAAAAGCTGTTAAAACCCAAAGTCTTCTAGGAAGGTAGTCATCAGAGCCTGAGGCTCCCCACCTGAGATGGAGACAAATTGCTCTCTACACCGGTTCCTCCAGCCCTGAGTCCCCATCTGCTTAACACTCTGGAAATGAGCAAATGCCCATAGGTAATTAATGAGCTGTGAAATACCTTCACAGTCAGGTGCCTTCTCTCTGTCAGAGAGCACCTCCCAACACACCCTGTGCGGGAAGGACTGAAAAGATGAGCAGGAGGGGTGGGGGAGGAAGGGAGGGAAGAAGACTTTAATTATGCATATTGTGATGAAAAATGGTGAGTTCATTTATCAGGATAGTTAAAAAAGACTTAAAATCGGAGAGTAAGAGTGGCTCGTAAATACTGAAAACGAGATGTGTAATTTCTGAAATGCGTCAAATGTTGAGTGATTCACATATGAAGCTTTAGGAGGTGTAGGAAGCAGGATATGGATGACGGGGAGATGCACGTGGGTTGGTAACTGGGAAACACCCACAGCACAGACTGTACTTTGACCCCAGATGAAGAGAGAGAAAATAGGGGACAGAAGGATCACAAATGAAGGGACAGTAAGGACAACAGTCATAGCTGTATTTGCTTTAACAGCTTGCCACCTTTTTAAAAGTAGGAGTATTTCATAGAATTACTGTGACGATTAATCTCCACTGTCAACTTGATTGGATTAAGAAACACCTAGGCCAGTGATGAGGCGCTCCTTTGGGTGAGTCTGTAGTGGAGAAAGCGCTGCCCTAAATGTGAGAGACATCGTTCCCAAGGAGCAGGGGTCAAGAAACCAATAAAAAGAGAAAATGGAGAAAGCTGGATGAGACAGCATTCCCATCAGCTTCTGAATTCACCACCTCATCTAAGCATCAGTCTCTAGGCCTGAGTAACAGCAGACTGCAGCCATCGTTGGCCTGGGTAACAGCAGACTGCAGCCATCGCTGGCCACAGTCAATCCTTTCTTCTCTCAGTTGCACTTGTCAGGTATTTGGTCACGGCAACAAGAAAACAACAAATGCAAACACTAACTTGTGTTACTAATGGAGACTTCTCAAAATAATGCAACTCTGGGAGTTGGAGACCTATCCCAGTGTAGATTGAGCACTGGCTGCTCTTCCAGAAGATGCAGGTTCGATTCCCTGCACCCACATGGCAGCTCTCAACCATCTGTAACTCCAGTTCCAGTGAATCTGATATCCTTTCTGGCCTCCGTGTGCCCTACACACACATGGTGAACAGATGTGTATATAAGCGAAATGCCCATACACATAAATTTTTTTAAAAATGTATGAGACAATGTGGAGGCTCTGAGACAAGTTCACTCAGACCAGCACTTCACTTTCCATCCCTGGGGCTTTCCTGTATTGATGACTTCTCTACGGTGGAGGTCCATTATCTGTACAAACCAATGAGGAGAAAGACAGAAAGTGGCTCTTCTCTGGGGACTTGTAAAATCAAGCCTGGTCAAACTCACTATATAAACTAGATGGTCCCCAATTTCAGGTCTTCCTGCCTCGGCTTCTTGAGTGCTATTATTACAGACGTGCCTCAACATACCAGCTAAGAGCTGGCTCTGATCTTCCTCCACAATTCCCCAGCCCACCCTCCAGACTGCTCAGCTAATGGAAACTGTTATGCTTTCCATAACTTCTTGATAATGAAGAAACCACCAAAAGAAGACATTGTGGTTCCTTATAACTGGTAGGGTTTTATGTTATTTTATTATTCTTTTTTTTAAATATATTTGCTAAGTAACTTCAGTTGCCTTTTTTTCTGATTCTCTCTGTTCTAATAAATGGAGTTAATAATTATATCAAATTCCAGGGTGTGTGATGTTACACATTTATTGGCATTCCAGTACGCTGAGCAAGCACGGGTCATCACTGTACTTGGTCTTTTCCTTGTAATTCCTTCCTCTCTCAGATTCACTTTCCCACAAAGCAAGACTTTTTATTGCTAACTTAATATAATCTTCTCCAGCAATTGCAGTTTCCCGGCTGTCTTTGCAGGTGGTAGCTACAGTTAGTGAAATGTTCACAGTGGAGTTTATGAGGGCTTAGTAAATATCGTAACTTAGCTATTCAAAACAGAGGCACAATTTGACATTTAAAAATAAGCCAACTGCTGAAAATAACTAAAAATACGAACTAGAGAGGCTTAAAAATGACCAGCTATTTAATATGTAGTACTCTCTGTTTACAGTGGCTCTGTGAAGCCTTGGATGGTATGGTGAATAAGGAGAGATCTGCTTTTGATCTATTCTCACTCTAATAGAGATGGGAAGGTAAGGAGACAGGTTAATACTCGGGCTACACGGATGGGAGAGAGCGCAGCAAAGTCCCAGGTCCACTTGAAACCAGTATCCAGTGCTTTCTCTTTCATCTTGAGGACACAGCTGAGACTTCCACAGTAGACACGGTGAAGGGCTCCACAGGAGTTCTTAGTCCACTGAGCGAGGCATTTCAGTCATGGTACCATGAGACAAGCACTTTGAGAGAAAGCATACCTAAAACCCTGTGCAAACATCAAAGGCAGAGCGAGAGCGGTCGACGGTTTAGAGGTAGGGATAGAGAGGGACTGTGGTCTGTGAAGAGGAGGGCAATAGAAAACATGTGACCTTGGGGCTCCAAGTAAACGGAGAATAAAGATCCACTGGGCATAGAAATAGAGATGGAGAAAGCTGAGCACTCCAGGGAAGGGGAGAACCTTGAGGTGAGCTTTGAAGGCACAATGGGGAACATTCTCAAGTACGTAACTATATATGGGTGGGAGGCCAGAGGTAATTAGAAAGCCAGGCTTGGTCATAGGACGAAGGGGATCGTATGCTAACTCAGGAATTTTCACTGGCGTGTTTCTTGCAGGCCATGGGGAACTGAAGGTCTTTAATCCTCTGAGTGGTGTGATCAGAAGACGACTGAGCTAGTCTTGCAACTTCATTCTAGACTAAAAAAATGGTAGAAAGGACAGAGGGCAGAAGAAAGCTTCTCGGGAAGCAAGACTGACAGGAAATAAGTAAGAAGGTCACACCTCTCCTGGACATCTGAGAGGATGCTGGGTTCTGAGTGAGCCAGGAGAACAGGTAGAGGAATGTGTAACAGTAATCCACAGGAAGGGGTCGTGCTGAGTATTCAAGTAAGCTGAATTTTGTGGTGCCTCTCAGGAGAATTACTATAACCTGTTGGAGATACAGACCTGGAGAAAAAAAATCAGGCGTGAAAGTCCCAGGAGCGTATAAGCTAGCCTGGAGCAGGGGAGAGGCGGGAACAAAAAAGAGAGAATGCTTAAGAACTCAACTTCTGAGGGACAGATAAAAGGAGTCAACTAGAAGAGACAGAAAACAGATAAAGGGTGATATGAGACAAAATTTTTCCTGAGACGATGCAACACACATGTCTTCTCATCCCAAAGAGTCAAACCATGACAGACCGAAGTGTGGATACCACAGAAAGCTAACTTTGTTAACCAATGAGTTTTATTGGGGTTACGTAGAGGAATATGTGTGAGGGGTTACTTACAGGAGCAGAAATGACTCAAAGACAGCTTCATCATAAAAGCCCAGCCCAGCATGAGTGACAGCTCACATTCCACAGCCTACAGGAAGATTAACACAATGAAGAGTGCCCTTCAGGTGTCTCAGTTGGTCTAAACCTTTTCCAGGAAGCTTGGCTGCTTTCTGCTTCTTCCAGGAAGCTAGGCTGGCTTTAGAGTATTCTGGTTATGCCTGAAGGGGACTCACAGCATTTATGGCCAGGAGGGAGGGGCCTAGTGAATCTGATCAGTTCCAGGGACTTCCTGAAGCTATTTTGAGTTGTTTTCCTTCCTGCTTAAGGAGCTTCCTGCAGGATGGAATGCTTTAACCTCAGAGGAAAATGCTATGAAACATAGAGTGGCTAGGAGAGAGCAGTAAAACCACACTTAGCAAAGAAGATGCCTTTCTGGTGGACAAATGAGTATAATCATTAGCAAAAATGGAGAAAGGAGGTAAACAGAACTGACTGGTGATCACTGTTGGTACCAAAGAATATTCTAAGCTTCTTGTAGAGAGAGCAGAGAGAGGTGGCAGAACTCAGGTGGGGGTGGATGAAAGAGCAATCAGAAAACAGCAAATGGACTAAATCATGTAAAATTCTACTAACAAACTCAACAGAAACCAGACACGGTGGCACACACCTTTAGTCCTAGCACTTGGGAGGCAGAGGTAGGTAGATCTCTGAGTTCAATGCTAGCCTGGTTCCAGGGCAGTCAGAGCTATCCAGAGAAAATCTGTTTCAAAACAAAGCAAAGCAAAACAAACAAACAAACAAACAAATGTAAATCTATTAGTTACTAATTAGCCCAGAAACAGAAGATTCTGAGCTAAGGGAAAATGGCTATTTTAGTTGTTACCATTCTTAATTTTTTGTTGTTGTTTCCCATTCATGGAATGCCAGAAAGAAAAGGATAAACCAAAAAACAGGAGTGTAGGGGTGACAGCTGTGGAACTGAGATTTTTTAGAGGACAAACTACGTATGTTTTAGTAAACAGTAGAAATCTTTCCTACAGGATACTGGTAAGACCAGGTTTAAGTTCGCTGGTGCAAAGATGACCGGGACAGTGAACCCAAAGGAGGTCATACCTTCTGACCTTTGAGAAACAACAAGCAAGAAATCTCTGAAAGACAAGAGAGAAAGCATGCTGAAAGAATGTGGTTAATAAATACCACTGGCCCGTTTGCTCCTTTAAAAGCATTGCTTCACTCTCTCTAGTGTGATAACAAAAGTCTTATCTCAAGAAAAGGCAGTTCAATATGGCAGTAGAGAACTCAGGATAGAGACGTCTAGATAGAGAGGCTATGTATAGCATAACCGATGGCTACTTACATAGCATTGCTCAGCTGTTGGGACACAACCCCTCAGGGTAACTTTGCTTTTAAGCAATTCTGGGTATAGAATTTTGAATTTATGTGGGATAAGATATTTATGAAGCAAAACCACTAAACATACAAAAACATACTTGGCTTTTCTTTTCTAGTGTATGAAACACACACAGTCTAGGGGAAGATCTCGCATGTCTGTCCAGCCTTGTTAGAAATCCGACCCACTGATTACGTGCTCTGCTGTGTGCTGCCTGGATGGCCTGAACAAATGAGCCAGACACGGTCATAAAAGAAAAGACATCAATGAGACAAACTATCACTTAGAAAGAATTAAGACAGCCATATTGTATGGTCACCATCAGTTCATCGCCCTTCCTCCCTGGTGTCTGTCCTCTCCAGAGGCTACTTAATCTCATTGAAACAGGACAGCCAGCCTAATTGATACAGAAAACAGAGAAACAAAAGCTCTTTGATCTCCTATCAAGCAGAGTCAGGCTGAAAAAAGGATCCAGCAAGAAGATCACCTTCCCAAGGAAGATGGAAGGAAAGCCCGGGAACAGTGACATCTTATTTTGAAATTGCATGAGTTTAGTTTGCTCAAACAAGAACCAAAAAATAATATATTCACCTCAATAAACGAAGGGGGGTTGTTGGCTGTTGGGGATAGAGCACAAGACATTGCAGCTCTGAAGCCTCTCAGACAATGAGCTTCAGATGAGACTCATAAAGAAGTCCCATGATGCCTTTTGACAGGTAAATACCTGTAAAGGAAAGGGATAAACATCAGTCTTCACTGGTATCATGTATTGTTCCACTAAAAAAAAGGACTTATTATATTGTGATTTAAATAGTATTTTATATGGCTTAATATAGGCAGTCACAAATGAAAGAAAAAATGGCTTTCCACTAATCAGAATATCTGTATCTAGGAAACTAACCAACCATTATTCAGATCTTAGGGAAAGCATAGAAATGTATATTCTGCCTCCTAATGCAAAAGGCAATTCATGAATTATATCCATTATAGCTTACACACTTAATGTAATGATGGTTTCAAAGAGCAGTTCAAGACTATGATTATATGAGTGTATTAAATTAAGCAAACTAAAGTCTTTGGGTAGAAACTATTAGAACATTACTATTTGCAATACAGATGATTCCTTATAAAACAAACAAACAAACAAACAAACAAACAAAAAACCATATTCTCCAGTGCTTCTGGCAACTGGACCTCATTCTTGATGTGTGTTAAAAATTTTAAGATATAAGATATTAGTAAAATGCATCATTGCTGTGTGACATTTTTAAAAAGTCTTAGTGTGGCGTGTGTATGCGCGCTTGTGTACACGTGTGCATTCAAGCATCTCTCTGTGTGTGTGCATACCTGGATGTTTGAATGATGGGTCTGAGTGTGGATGTATACGTTTAAGTGTCAATGCATGCATGTCAAAAGTGTATGTATCCATCTTCACCTCCTACCTTGTTTGACACAAGGTTTCTTTGTTGTGCACCACTGTGCGCAGCAGACTATAGCAGGCTAGCTGGCCTGAGAGCTTCCGAGGATCCTCCTGCCTCTGCCTCTGCCTCCCTGCCTTCCTGAGGAGCACTAGGTTTACAGGCACTCCCTAGGGCAACTGGCTTTATGGGTGCTGGGTTTCTGAGATGAGCTCTAAGTACTTTCCATGCAGAATCATCTTTGAGTCAGAATACAAAATGACATCTTTTTTCTTGTCAGAGACCGTATTAGAGTGAAAAATAAACAAACAACCACAAGTGAACATTCGTGTGAATAAATCTGGGAAAACTTGGTTGTCGGATGACACACATTACAGGAATGTCTTATAAGAGTGAATTGTGGTCCTTGGGAGATCTTTCCTTTGATAATTTAAAAGTCCAAACTTTTACCAGAAAGAGAGTTCAAGATCAGTAGGTAGCCAACGACAGTTAAACGTATATTAATTTAATACACTGTGAGCCCACACTACATACGGATGAAATCAGAGGGGGTAGAACATTTCGACCTCCAACCACTCTGATCACAAGCTTTCCATTCTCATTCCTATAGCCTGCTAATGGCTGGAGTGCTATTTGTGTTCTTCAGCTGGATAGGTTCTCTATGATGGAAAGAAAGTCACCTACCACGATGATACACATGCTTTCTCCCATGTGTTTTCTGTTATGTATACAGTTTTACATTTTCTTATGATCTTATTTAAAATGTGTGTTTATAAACTGCAAATTTTGGTTTTTTTTCTTTGTTTCTTCATCTGTGATTCCTCCCCCCTGTAACTTAAATGTATTCCAGGAAACCCAGAAACAGTATCTAACAAGCTCTGAGCAGAAGAAGAAACAGAATAGCAAACAAATATTTTCCAGTGTCAGTTTAGGGAGATATTCAATCTTTCAATGTGTTCATCAGATGGGTTTAATAATGCACACTGCTGTATAACACAATTCACAACAGAAACATTTGCTACGCAGCCCATTTCTCCTGGGACTTATACAACATGGCCATTTTCAATAACTTTTCCTATTAATGACTTCCTCCTGCTCAGACAACAGAGATGTGTATGCTGGTTTTGTCCAGGAATGTAGTACATTTTGATACAAATGTAGTAAAGAAAAATCAAAAAGAAAACATCTTTATCACTTTAGATGAATGTTACAGTGTCTTTTTCAAGGTAATGTAGCTGTCTGAAAACTTCCCAATCCAAATATAAAGCTGACTTTTATTCAGCATCTGTACAAATATTGAGCTTGAAAATACATTTATTTTAAACAAAAACACAAATTTACTCTTTGGAGACCAGTCAGTTTCTTTTAGTTTTATTACTTTAAGAAGTTGAAGTGTCTCTTTATGCAAATATAACCCTGTGTTTAGTACAACTTTGCATTTGGTTTTATTACATTTTTGAATGTGTCAATTTGTATAGCTTACACAAATAGTAATCTTTACTTAACAAGACCTCATAAGTAACTTTTACTTAATAAAACTTCTTCAAACATTCAGAACAAATGTATATTATGTCATCAGTTTAATCAATGGGCATTCATTTTTTATTCAGTAAATAAATAGCATTAAAGATATAGAATATGTGTATGTAGTACAGAGGTAAGGGTTAGTTCCCCAAGGACAGAGTTAATGAATTTCCTTTTGATTATGATTTATAGTGAAAGGTACCACAAAGAGATGTCAGGAAGGCAGACAATATAGATTTGTGATCGTTATTGTGTTCATATTAAGAATTAAGAACTTAGTGTCTGGAACGGAGTTCTACAAAGTGCCTGAATAAGGAAAGGGCTTTTTATGTAGAATGCTTGTCATGCAAGCACGAAGACTGAGGTTCTAGCCCCAGCAAACACACTTTAAAAACCTGGGCACACGGCCACACATCTGTAATCCCAGCTTTCAAAAGTTGGAGAAAGGAGGACCATCAAGCTTGCTGGCCAGCTACTCTACCCAAATATGTGAGCTGCAGAGTCAATGAGACCCTATCATAAAACAAAGCAGAGAGGCCAGCCTCTAACTTCACACATGTGTATAGACACGCATGCTGTTCACACACATACCACCACCCCCACACACACACACAAATACTTGACGACTATCACATTAACACATAACCTTTAAATTACTGTTTAAGGCTTTGTGTTTTTAGTGTTTATTAACTGTGTCTGATTCCTAAGAAGCAAAAAAAAAAAAAAAGAGAAAAAGAAAAAAGAAAAGAAAGAAAGAAAGAGAGGAAGGAAGGAAGGAAGGAAGGAAGGAAGGAAGAAAGAAAGAAAGAAAGAAAGAAAGAAAGAAAGAAAGAAAGAAAGATTGATTCAATCTCTGGAGGATTGACTTCCTGAGCATGTATTTTAAGGAAGAGGCACGGCTCCTTGAGTCAAGAAAGTTCTGACATAATAGAAAAAAAATGGGGAAAAACACTTCCACTGAGCATGCCTTTGATTCCTCCCCTACATTCTTATTATCGTTGAACTTGCATATCGAGAGCATTATTTCATGGATGCCCCTAAGGAGCTACAAGCCTGACAATTGGTTAAGTCGAATTTTGCAGTTAGCCCATGATTGTTGATAAGACAAGGCAGTTCTCTAAAGCAGCAGCTGCTGCTGATATAACCCACATATGGGCCCAAAGTGCTGAGGTGGCATTTCTGATTACCTTGATAAGCAGGTTTTGATGAAGGGCCTCTGAGTTCTAACAAGTGGGGCTACTTGAAAGAGCCAAATGTTATCCAGGAAGTGAGAGTTGCTAAGGACTTGCTTCTGACGGTTACGGTGGCAAAACAGGTCATTTCCCACTGGAAGTTTGTCAATGAGAGCAGAAGCAGCAAGGGAAGGAAAGGGTAGAAAGCCAGTGGACCACAGACTGAAGCATGGAGAGAGGGTGTAGAGGAAGAAGAGGAAAGGCAGAGTCCACAGAAGGGAGGAAAGGAGAGAGGGACAGAGAGAGGAGGGGAGGGAAGGAAAGAAAAGAGCAAGCATGCAGAAGGCGGGTGTGGTGGGTGCACCCGCTGGACACAGAGTACCAGGCAGTAAATCCTGGGCCAGGTGCCTGGAACAAAGGCAGTAAATTGCTAAGACCGGCAGCTGGTGCAGGTGGGGGCAGGTAGTGAGGTCGGGTGAATAATGATCATACTTCTCATGTGCTTTCTATGTTTGTCCTGTAGATGCCTTACACGGATCAGCTCATTAAATCCTCAGGGTAACCACACAAGGCAGGAGCCTTATGAATTACCAACTCAGACAAAGAAACAGAGATGCTAAAGAAACTTACCCAAGTACACAAAGCTAACTAGTGACAGAGCCTGGGTTTGAACCACCAAAGTCTTCCTCTCATGAAGCATTCGAGGACCTGGAATGATAAGATGGTGAACTGAGTCTAGCCACTTCTAGCTTCTAAACTTTCCCATTCTTCATATAAGGAGAGGTAAAGATTTAAATACAATTTACATTTCTTATGCACGCATTCCAGTGTACCACTAATTTCAATTAATGGAGTCATCTATCTACATTATAGTCTTAGTCATTTAGATCTAATTTTATCCCCAGAGCATGAAACTAACTATCCTTAAGCTGTGGGTTTAACCATCCCAGCAGAAGGCTCTGGAAGGAAATTTGCTGGACATAAAATATCTAACTATAGGGGGATTGTACTAAGGTTTATATTATAGTTATTTATAATTAATCAACTATTACCCAGTCAATGACAAGCTAGTTAAAAGACTTTCAACAGGAAGAGGGTTTATTTATTCATTTACTTAACAAATATTTATCTAGAGCCTGCAATGTACCAGAAGTTGGTTTTAGTGATACAAGAATATTTGCAGAAAAGGCCTTGTGGGCCAGAGTTCAGTCTGAAGAGAGGAGGTGGGGGCAGATACGAGACAAATGCACATGCAAGCCTGAAATGTGTCAGATAATGATAAGTGCTAAGAAAAATATAAAGTTAAGTAAATTGGCATGGGTACAATTTATGTGCAGTGGCCAGAGAGCATCCCTCAGATGAGTGTGTGTGTGTGCACAGGCGCACCATGCATCTGTATGTGTGCACGCACATGCACATGTGCTGCTGAGAAGGGAACTCAGGAACCAAGCAAATACCAGGCATAGCTCTCCACCACTGGTCCATCATCCATCTTTTGCGTAAAACCAAAGGAAAACAGCTTTGGAGATGTATAGGTCAAGAGTATTTCAGCCTGAAGGAACAGCGAGTACAAAGGCTCAGAGGCAGGATATGCTGGCAGGTTTGACAGGCAGCAAGATGGCTACTGTAGATCCAACTAATACATGAAGGGAGACAGAAAGAGTGGAAGGAGCAGCTCAGTAGGCTTAGAGCAAGGAAGGTCCTGCTAACCACCAAAAGGACTTCCATTTTGCTCTGAGAAAACCAGGATGAAAACTTGGTTGCTAAGTTATGGAGTAAGAAGGCAAAGAATGCAGTTTTTAACTTTGTCAGATGGATAGAAGCAAGTGACACAGGCTGGGGAGAAAACAAAGATTACTTTGGGTGGGTTACGTTTGAGATGGGCATTATTTATGCAGAACTATCAAGTAAGCTCTTGATCCTATCTGTTTAAATGAAAATATACATTTTGGAAAACAAACATTCAAATAATATTTAAAAAATGGCAGAACCAGAGGAGTCACGGGAAATAGGAGAGTGGGGAGGGACCATGTAGGTTAGCACAAGTTAGAGGAGGAAGAGTCACTAATGAGGAGAGAGGAGGGGTGTTGTGAGGGAAAGGAGGCAGAGCATCCTGGGGGAGAGGGCATGGGAGTGAATAGAAAATTCATCTGATTTTGTTTGTTTGGTTGGTTGGTTTTTTAATGCTCATTCTGTAGCCCAGGTGATTCACAACTTGCCATGTACCTGTGCTAATTAGTTCCTGTCCATTTGACATAAACTAGGACCACCTGGAAAGAGGGAACCTCAACTGAGGAACTGTGACTCCGTCAAACTGCCATGTGGGTCTGTCTACGGGAAATCTTCTCGACTGTGATTTATGTGGGACAGCCAAGCCCACCATGGGTGGCGTCATCCCCAGGCAGGTGGGCCTGGGCTGTAGAGAAAGGGTAGTGAAACAAGCCAGTTAGCAGCATTCCTCCATGGTCTCTACTCTGTCCCTTCCTTGGCTTCCCTTGGTGATAGACTGTAACTTGTAAGCTAAGATAAACTTTTTGCCCCCCAAGTTGTCTTCGATCAGTGTTTTATTATAGCAACAAAAAAGCAAACTAGGACCCTTAGCCTGTCCTTGGACTTAAAATGCTGGGATTGGAGACATGGGCTACTGAAACTGTCTCTTCTATTTTCTCGGTGAACTCCGAAGGAAAGAACATGTGGGAATCAAGAGGGAGGCAGGCGCTGGAAACTTGAAATGAGAGAAGAGAGTATTAAAGAGTTTTCTAGAAAGCCAGAGACAGAACCAAATCCCCATAGACAGTAGTGTTCCCTTTGGGTTCTGAGCTGTTCTCGAAAGCTACTCTTGTGACACAGAGTGAGGACCACATGTGTAGGATGGTTCTGAAATACAAAACTCAGTCTCAGACTCACACAGCTTCGATGTCAAACAGTAGATAGGGGAGGGAGAGAGCTAAAGAAGTTAAGAAAAGGGGTGGGGCTGCAGCTTCCTGGTAGAATTCTGACCCAGCAAGCCTGGGGTCAGTTCTAACCCTAGTCTGAGAGTGGAGGGAGATCAGTTGTGGGAGCATCAGCCTTGAGCACCTGGTCAGGATAATTGATCAAGCAACAGTGCTGGATTAGCCAAAATGTTGTTTCTAACAGTGGCCGAAAAAAACCAGAACCAGCCAAGTGCTTATGACTAACTGGAAGTTGACCAGAAAAGCCAGAAGTGAAGGTTAACAGAGTAAGAAGCGTCATACATTCCTTCAAAAGAATTACGGAGTCAGCAGATGTGAAAATAAGAACAGGTAGGGAAAGGAAAATGAAAGCAGTCAGCGCTAGTCGAGGGCAGAAGTGATGGATTCCATCAGGATAATGGAAAGCCATTCTCACTAAGAAGTGACTAACAGAGGGGAGGGTCTTTTTGTGGAAGAAAATGAGTTTGCAGGACAATTCCACTACTGATTGTTGAGTTTTACAAACATCTCTGTGTTAGGCTGGCAAAGAGGAAAAGCTGGCAATGCATGACAAAAAAACATCAGGACGAGGAGGAGTAATGAAGGTCACATGTCTTGGCAGCTAGGTGAGGAAGACCCTGGGGCAAAGAACTGAGAGCCTCACTGGAAGTGCTGAAACATAGACGGACAGACTGACGATGGTATTGGACATTCCATCCGTGACCACTACTCCAAGGATCAACTTCTCTCTCCCAAATCTTTTTTTTTTTTTAGATTTATTTATTTTATGTATGAGTACACTATTGCTCTTTTCAGACATACCAGAAGAGGGCATCAGATCCCATTACAGATGGTTGTGAGTCACCATGTGGGTGCTGGGAATTGAACTCTGGACCTCTGGAAGAGCAGTCAGTGCTCTTAACCACTGAGCCATCTCTCCAGTCCTCTCCCAAATCTTAAATCAGTTATGGCTTTGGCTCCACAGTCAGGTTTGAGCTTTGTTCTCTGGGCTTCAGGGTTCCTTCTTACCTAGTATGAAGTTATGTGAGTCAAACTGAGCCAGCTTCCTGAATGTTCCCTCACCATCCTCTCATGTTCTTCATGAGGGTGGCCACTGTAGTTCAGCTCAGTAGTGGGAGATGATAGGGATGGACCAACAAAATGGAGCCCTTTAGCTACCTGCCACAGCATGCAATCTAGGACAGGAAAGAAAAGTGTGGCCCAGAGGGGTAGCTCGTTTCTGAGGAGGAAATTATCTGAATGCATCTGCTTCTTTTTTTTAAGATTTGTTTATTTTATATATTAAGCACAGTGTCACGTCAGATCCCATTACAGATGGTTGTGAGCCACCATTTAGTTGCTGAGAACTGAACTCAGAACCTCTGGAAGAGCAGTCAGTGCCATTAACCACTGAGCCATCTCTCCAGCCCCACATCTATATTTCTTATGACATTAAATTTTCCAGTCAACTGACGAAGACTTAACCATAAAATCTGAAGTCTCCAGGACTCAGACACAAAGAGCCTGCCATCTTGGATACTCTGATGTGCATGATTCTGTAAGTTCTATAGCACCTCTCAGTCGAGAACAGAAGTCCAGGAACTGTGGAGTAAAGGTACCTGGTACCCATAGATAAGGAAAGAGTGCTGTGAGGAAAACAGCTGATGAAGAGTCATTGAGCATCTGTGCCGGCTACTCATGTCTTGACACAAGCTAGAGGTATCCGACCGGAAAGAAGCTCCATTGAGAAAAATGCCTCCATAAGATCCATCTGTAAGTCATTTTCTTAACTAGTGATTGATGGGGAGGGTCCAGCCCATTGTGAGTGGTGCCATCCCTGGTCTGACGGTCCTGGGTTCTATAGGAAAGCAGCCTGACCAAGCCAAGAGGAGCAAGCCAATGAGCAGCACCCCTCCATAGCCTCTACATCAGGTCCTGCTTCCAGGCCCTTCCCTGTTTAAGTTCCTGTCCTGACTTCTTTCAGTGATGAACAGTGATGTGGAAACACAAGCCAAATCAACCATGTCCTCCCCAACTTGCTTTTTCATAATAGTGTTTCATCATAGCATCCTAATCCAGCGTCAAAGACAGAATCCAAGGAATAGGAAAAATACCAAGAATTTTAAAAGGTAAGATCGGAATGGACTAGCCAACCCCCACAAACATTTTGAGGAGAAGGTATGAAGTAGGAAATACAGTGTTTTCTGTTGGGCCGAGAAGATATGACAAAAGCTAGGAAAGACACACAACGATAAACTGAGACATTCGAACTTCAAACAAGAAAAGTGGAAGATGACATGATGCCTGGGGAGGAGCCCTTCACGGAGGCAGTACACTGGAGTGGTTTTAGGACAAATTTCAGAAAATACATCTAGATTAAAAGTCAGAATGGGTAGTCCTCAGGCCACCACAAGGCAGTCAGGAAAGCATTCTTGGCGCCATGCAGAGGTAAGAAGTGTGGAGAGGAGGAGGCTAAAGAGATGGGAGAAGTTTGGGGAAAGTCTGAACAAGAAGATGAGAGCCCTCTCTCTCCTCCATCCTCACAGGCCCAGTCACAGTGGAGGTTTTGTAGAGGCCTAAGTTAATTTAGGTGTGTTCTACTCTAGGGTAATGTTAAAAAACATTCCCTATGAAATGGCTAGCTGACCCTAGAAAGAAAAAAGAACAGTAACCGAGTTTGTGATAGGGATATTGATTTATACTAAGGCTTATCAACTCTTTGATCAATGCAAAATGCACACAGCAGGTACTTCCCTGATCTTTACTATGGCAGGTTACAGTATGTTTACCTTAATGGCTGAAGGAAACTGGGGGTCTGAGAGGTCACACAGTGGATTAGACTTCCAGTCCCCAACTATTAATTCTAAAGACCTACATTTCCCTTCCTTGAGCTTATTCGAAAAAGCTTTAGAGCAGGCACGATGGAGAGGGGAACAGGAACAGACACGGAGGCATAGCTTCTTCCTCTACACACTCTGAAAGCCGCTTCTGATCAGCATTTTCTACAGCCCATGGTATTACGGACGACAGAAGCTTGTCAAAGTCACAACTCTCCCACCACCTCACAGACTCTCTGAAGACTGGTTGCCACCAATGCTTTTAATAATCTGCAGATGTCATGTCCCCCAAGGTTGTGCTTCATGATGACTTGAAAGATCCCCATGCTCACTTGAGAGCCCTAACCCTCCAGTCCCTGGTTCTGGGTACACTGCTGCCTTTTATCAAGTGTTAAGAGTGATGATTGGTTCATTTATCACACTTAGCTTTAGACAAATTAAAGGTTGCCTCTTCCTTCTATATCACCAGTGAAAACACTAGCGCCCCAATGTTTTCCTAGAAGTCTTGATTTCTGTTTCGTCTTTACAATCTAGATAGCTAAGTTAATGGGGACACAATATAATTTGCATTTGAAACTTAGGCACCTCTCTCTGTTGCTGACGTCAGAGCTTCATCCTCTGGTGTTACTGGTCTTTAGAGAATTTATAAAAGCAGGTGTGAAATGACAGTGTCATGTGTTGACACGCTAGAGAGGAATATAGTGCTTTCAAGCTACATTAGCTAGAGAAATCCTTCTGGCTATCATCTCCTATTAACAAGGATCTGAAGGCTTGGCGGCATACTTATGGTCAACTCCAGATTGAATTGTGATCAATTCCAGGTCTTCTGGTACCTAGACAGCGACCTACATCACACCTCTGTACCTTCTCTTCATAACTGTTTCCTCTCTCCTAACTATTTTCATTTAATCTTCCCGAATGATTAGCAAAGCTAGCTGGATAGGTGAAGTCAATGGAGGCCAGCAAGGAAGAGTCAGGAACGAAGACAGATGGTTCCTGGCTTAGAAAGAAGTCAAAGAGTCTATCTTTTTGGATTCCCTATAGTCATGTTATTGGTAAATAAAATCAGCAGTATTTGTAGGTTCTGAGCTATACAGTAGTTGATTTACTTTAGGGTTTAATATTAGCTTTTTTTAAAAAAAAAATAGCTTGGTTGCAATTTTGAGGGACAGAGAATGGAGACACTTTTCTAAAGCCATTAGACAAGAACGTTTCAATGACCAATACCTGTAAAATTTATCAATCTCACCTCCAAGTAGCAGGGGGACTTTTTTCTGTATAAGAATGTACCATGTTGGTTCCTGATGCTTCAAATGTCACGGTAGATACATCGTAACTATTCCAGCTTGTTTTATGCCTGTTTGATCTGGCAACAAGCTCACAGGAACCACGGCTACATCCATTGGCCACCTAGATGGCCAGGACAAAAACAGGAGGCAGAGGCGTATCAAGAAAAGGTGGACGCTGTAGAGCTCTGTGTGGTAAACCTCAGAGCGCCATGTTCTTATGGCATAGAAGGCAAATGTCTTCAAGCAGTTCAATCAAAAAGATATTGTCTAAGTGAGGGAATGTAAAAGGTTTTCAGGAGGAGCTAAGCTTTGAAAGGATGACAGGACTCAGGGAAAAGGGCTAAAAAGGAAAGGGACCACAGGCAGAAAAGATGGCATCTTGAGGTCATGAAATCAACGAAATGCGCCTTAGACTTTGTTAAAACCCTCGGTAGTATTAAATTTATTTTTTTTCTTCTAGTATATTTCCCTGAGAAAATAGAAGCTGTCCTGAAGAAGAGAGAATAAAAGATACAAAGCTACTTTTCCAGTAGGCAAGATATATAAAACCCTTGCCAGCCACTGTAGCTGGAAATTGGGCTACAAACCCATTAAGAAGTTTGGACAAGTTTATTTCTTTGCTTATCTGAGAAAGACCTTAAAACAGGACAAGGCCAGATGGGGCGGAAAACAAGGAGAGGCACAGACAGCTTCTTCTGCCACACATTCAGAAAGGGGCTTCTGATCAACATTTCTAACAGTTTGCAGGCATGTCACATCCCCTAAAGGTATGCTTCATGATGCCTTGAAAAATCCCTGTGGTCACCTGAGATCTCTAGCCCTCCATAAGCTGGTTCTGGGTGTATTACTGCCATTTATCAGGTTTTATTTGTGATGGTTGACTCATTTGCCACACTTAATTTCCAATAAATAATTAAAGGCTGATCCTTTAAAACCAGATCCTCTTCTTTATCTGTGTTAAAAATCTTTTGCACCACAAACTGCTATTGTGTTCTGACTGCCTGGCATTCCAACAGTTTTGCAACAAATTCTATTCTATATTATTTTCAGGAAAAATCCAGACTAAGACAACACAAAATAAGTCGCATGAATATGGATACACACTCTATGCAGTCTTATTTAATAAGGCGGATTTAATTGCAGAATAGAAGAGGCACAGAGTTCCATTCGCTTTAAAAGAATGGGGTTGCCTGGATACACTGTACCTAGAGCACCAGGGCTGCATCTCTTGGCCCCACAACCTCAGCATGTGCCTCCTTCTTTTGGCCCTGCTGCCAAGCCATTCACAGACATTTCTTCCTGGGTGGCTTCTTTGTTTCTCTTCCTTCTTCCCAGATCCCACCTCATCATCCTGTATCTGCTAGGCTGGACCTTCACTGCTGCATGTGAAGACGCAACATCAGAGCTACACGCCTTTTAGCTCAACCAAAAGCAGCTACAGAAACACAATCAGTTAGGCCACATTTTTCAGTCAAATTTCAGACAATTAAGTTGGTGAAAACTGTCAGTATAAACTGAAAATGCATGTATGTATTTTCAGTGGGATCATCATGTCTTCTAGGTGTATTTTCATAATTATTTTTTTAGATCATCCAGAAGTCTAATATGGGTGGTAAAGGGATCTTAGGAATGCATCTGGAGCATGTAATAACAATATGCCAAAAATATTATAGGTATATACACAGAAATGAAAGGGGGTGATATTGGTACCTATCAAAAAAAGAGAAAAATTAGAAGAGACAATTATACAAATAGAATACAGTGCTGACATGCCGCATAAAGATAATTACAGAGTTGCAGAACTATAAAAACAAAATGCTCCCAAAGAGAATAATGTCTGGGTGTTTTCTTCCTTAAAATTTATAAGATACTAGCTGTTATGTTTTCCCCTCTTCCTGGCAAATATGAAAATCTTTCCAAGTTAAACTTCTCAAAAGCAGTGCATTGCATCAAGTGTTAAAATAGAAAGAGGAAAATCCAAGCAATTTCCACGTCAACTAGAATGTATTTAGTTAATAGCCTGAATTTTAAAAATTATTTCAAGGTCAGAATTTCTCAGTTTAAAAAGTTGGTAAAAGAAATGATTCTTCCTAAAATATTTAGAAAACTTTCAATTTTACATTTGAAGAGAAAACTTAAGAAAGTACCTTGGAAATGTCCTAGGCAGGAAGGAGAATGCATGAAAACGGGCTGTATTGTATTATATTGTTTCTAATAAAAAGTAAGGTTTTTCTGGTAATAATTTAACAAAAATAGATACCCTTCACACATGTGTATGGATTGGGTTACAAAGTCAAGTAACCCATTTTGAAGTTATGAAACCAGAAATGCTGTTATCAGAATAACAAACAGGTGGATTTTATATGTAGAAATACATTTAATGGAACTTCAATTAAAATAATTGTAAAATGAAACACGAGACCACATTTCCAAGCTTCTGAATGGATAGTTTACAACTCTGAAGCCTGTTATAAACCAGAGATTACTTATAATTACACACTCTGTTACTTCTATTTTTTTTAAAAAAAAAGTTACTAATTTCTTTAACAAGTTTAAAATTGTATATCAGAACTTTTAAGTTTTTTTTTTAATTTTCATTTTTATTCAAGGGAAAACAAAAAGTTACACAGTTTGACATAAAATCCCTCCCACAAGACACTTATTCCTTATGTAACACTAAACTCCCAGTTTAGAGATAAATCCTTGAATTCTAATTTCTAAAAACCCACAAAGATGATTTTGATGTTTAACTGTGGACTATGACAGGCAGGCTGACACTGGGTCCAGTCATGAGTCCTGAATGATGTGTTTTCATGTGAAGGGTGCTCAACAAAGGAGTCGGACTTTGGTTCAGAGTTTGTAAACTTTACAGAAAATGTGTTTTGGTAGCCTGCTACCCACAGAGGAAGTTATTCACAAACAAACACAACCTTATAGTTTATTATTTTAATGCGAGCCATTGTAACTCTTCTTTGGGTCTGATTTTTTAACCAGCTGGAACTTAATGTGAGCCATAACCAGGGAAAGTGCATAATGCTAAATTAGCATAAGACATAAGTTTTAGCAGAAGAAAGAAGAGGACACGAAGAGAGTTAAAATCTGGTAGTTAGTTTCATTGTTTTGGGGGTTTGTTTTTTACATTGCCCAAGTGATCTTGTAATCTAAACCATAACATTTCTCATCTAGTTGGTAAAAGTAGTTTTCTAAATCATAATTAAAAATACTACGCAGTATTGAATAAACTCTCTTCTGTTAAAAGATATTTACCACTTACTATTTTTTGAATAAATGATTTAACTTAATTAAATGTGTGACACCATGTGCTTGTTCCTGCAGCTATTCATTGACTACTATTTTTAGATAAGGTAAACATATAATTACCAGCAAATAAATTGTTTTAAAAAGCATTGCTAAGTGTGAACAGTCATCAAAATGAGGGGCTGTCACTTGTATCTTCAGCTAAGAGCCTAGTGATTGGTAGTGATATTTTTATAAATATAAAAACCTAATAATTTGCTTTGTGTATATGATATGTCTGAAAACATAAATAAAGTTTTCTCAGAAACTGGGTTTTATTTTAGAAGATGTACTCAAATACAAAATGTGTTTCATAAGTTAAGTTTAAAGACACATTATTGCTCATTTTTATTATTAAGAAAAATTACAATACATCTGTAGTAAAAACCTGCAGTTTTTTAATAGCAACTTTTATCCTTTTAACCTTGCTTTACATTGTAACAGAATTAATTTTTAAAAGGCAAAAAAAAAAGAAAAAGAAAAAGAAAAAACCCTATTGTGAAATTAGTAACATGGTCTAATAAAAACCAAAACATTCTTACAAGCAATATTTCCAATTTAAACATAATTTTGTTGATTTTTCTACAAAATACAGAAATTCCCCCTCCTGTACTTTCTCTCTTGCTTTAAGACGTTTAAGTTTCAAGTTCTACAGACACAGATTTTGGGAAACATCGAATTATTTTCAAAGACAGCTATTTTCCTTTTCTCCTTGTAGAAAGTCTTGAAGACCTCTCCTCTCCTTCTCCAAAACTCTCATTCTCACCTGAAGTAACTGCATCCAATTTTTCTCAGGTAAAAGAGATATTCTTACAAAGTTTCAAATGTCAAAATCCCCAATGAAACACTTAGATTAAGTACTCTTCTTTATGTGTGCACGTGTCTATTATTTTGCAGATATTTTTATACTGAAATTGAATCTTTTTAGCCCTCCAGAAATACTTTGGTGAGCCCTCAATAGTTTCTAACCACTTAATAATTGTGACCCCGCCAGCCCCTTCAAATAGATTGTTAACCACAAGAGTGCTTGGCAATTCCCAAACCAAAGCCTCTGTCCAAAAGGAAAAGATAGGGCTTTGTGAGGCCGAAAGGAAGTGCGAGAAAACAAAACAAATGTAGCTCAAGCTGAAAGTGAAAAGCGCTTGGACAGATTGGTATTTTCTTTTCTGCACGGCATCCTGCCAATCTTCTTCCCCCACACCCCACTCCTTAATAAGGTCCGATTTTTGCCTGTAGAAAAGTGTTGTTATCTACCACCCCACAGCCCCCCATAATTACTGTTGTTTTGTTTGCATCGGTCCTCATCCTACTGATAGCCCCCCCCCCCGCCTCACCCTGTCAACACTGCAACTCTGGGAGACCTTAGGTGTAGAAACCCTGCAGACCCCCGACGCCGCGTCCCACCGTATCCCTTTCACGCGACTTATTTTCAGTCGCGAGATTCCCCCCCCCACTGGAGTGGTTGCAGTGAGAACCGGAAATTTTCATTTAACTCTCCCCCGTTCTCCGGGCCCCCCGTTCTGAGCCGATCGCTGGGGAGCACAGCCGGGGCCGGGCCTCGCTCTCCTACTCCGGAAGGCTTTAATTTGCACACTCGCCTCCGGGTGGGTCTCGGGCCCCCGAGGCTCGCAGGTCCCCGCCTCGCCTCGCAGCCTCCTCCACTCGGGCCCCCAGCCGCGGCCAGAGCCCGGAGGCCCCCGAGCCTCCCCGGCCGCCCCGCGGGCGGCGCCCTCCGCCGTCCCTCCGCCCTCCGCCGCTGTGCCCACCCCCTGCCCGCAGAACGCCGCTCGCCTGGGCAGCTGTAGTCAGTTACCTGCTCCGCGGGGCGAGCACGTGCGGGGGCCGACAGACACTCCAGCTTCGCAGGAGGCCTGAGCCCCTGGACCGCAGGTAAGGGGTCACGGGCTCGCGTGGGTGGGCTGAGGGGCGGGGGAGGTGGTCCCGGGCGAGGATCGGGGTGGGTGAGGGTAGCGGGGTGTAAGGGGGCTGTGTGGCCCCTCGGAATCCTCTTGGGTTAACCCCTTAGGAGTTGAGACGGGGTAGGTTATGGGGGCGAGCTGGGGGGGAGCTAGAGATCTGGAGAGGAACCTCCCACACCGGGGACACCCAGACACCAGGGTCCTATGCCAGCTTGAACAGATTCCTGCGCAAAATACCCATACGTTCACTTCTCATCAGGCTTCCCCAAAGTGACTCTGCCTGAACAGTCACTTTTAAAGTTGAACGTGCACCGTCTGGGTGGGATTCCGTGCTGGAGAATGTGTTTCCGCGCCCCCACGTTTATTTCCCCTGTGCAAGTCCCCTCTGCAGCCTCCCTAGGGGTGTGGGTATGGGCCCCATCTTCCCCACTAAGGAGTAAAACGTTCGCCCAAGCTTCCTGCTGGCGACCCCTCGGTGCTCGTTAGGCACGGAGGAGTGCACGCAGCCCACCGGGGTTGAAGCCCCGCAAGCATGCACTCTTGCTTCACGCCCCAAGTTTACTTTTCTTATTTAAAGCTTTGCAGTTCACAAGCACACCCTGGGCGAGAGCAGCCCGGGGACTCGGCGGAGCACTCGTCCCTGTGCACGTGGGCGTATCTGCGCGGGCGGGCGCATCTGCGTTTGCGCACACGCGCGGGTCGCGGTCCCGCGGGCCGCCTCCCCTCGCTGCGCTGGTGGCGACCCTTGCGGCGTTTGGCAAGGCTTCGGGAGAGGCTCATGAAGGATTTCATTGAGTGCGAAGACAGAGAGCAGAGACAGAAAGCAGAAGGAGGCGGCTTCAGCCTTTGTAGTCGCAGAGGAATGCGGAAATGTTGAAGCACTATGTCAAACTTTTTTGAAATGGGGTCAAGTCACATTCAGCCAGCGTGGGAAAGCAACAACAACAACAAAAAAGTGGAGGAGGGGAGGGGGCTAGGCACCGGCGATCCAGTCCAGGGGGTGCAGGCCCGCGGGGGTGGGACGGCTGCCGCCTCCGGGAGCCTGGGCTGGACACGGCCAGAGGGGGAGGGCGGGCGCCAAGGCCGCTGCTCCCGCTACCTGTGTGGCCCTCGACCTGGCTCGGACCCCCGGGCGAGGGCTGGGGGGTCCTTTCCTCAGCTTTTTAGGAAAGCTCTCAAAGGAGCCGGGGTAGGCTCTGCTGTGGCCGAGCGGTGCTATGCTCGCACCCAGCGGAGGTCGCGCCATGTGTTCTTTAATTCCAGGCAGAAGAGCGTGCAGGGGAGGAGGGGTGCGGGGCAGGTAAACGCGTGCCGACGGTTCGGGACACGCGGTTGTCGTGGACCAAGGTCTAGCTCAAACTAAGGCCGCCGTGGGACGGGGAGGCTCACTCGGTCATCCCTAAACAACTGAACGGGGAGGGGGCGCCCGACCGCGCGTGGGACCTGGCCTCCAGCCTTTGGGGAACCAAGCAACCGTCTCGACTACCGGCAGCCCCGAATACCGGGCAGAGGTTCGATAGTCGCGACACAAGGGCAGCCCCCTCTCACACCCCAGAGACCTACGTTTACTCCCCCCACCCCCACCGTCGTAAGGGCGGTTGCTTTTGCACGGGTTGAAAACTTAAGGACCAGCCCCAGTTAAGTCCTCAAGTTACTGTTTCAGGACAGGACAAACCAGACTGTGACGGACCTGCCTTTCCCACACCCTTGGGATCTTAGTGTGTGTGTGTGTGTGTGTGTGTGTGTACGGAGGTGGGGGGGTGGGGAGGGGGCAGTGGGGCACGACACTTCTCCCCTTCCAGGGCCCCTCGTTTCCCACCTCTAGTAGCCCCAGCCCTCCCCTACCAGATGGTCTGTCCTCCCCGAGTTTCCACCAGGGAGGTCCTCCGAGTCGGAGGCAGACTTTCGTCTCCCACTAAGCTTGCTGTATCCCAAAGACCATTTGTGTGAGCGAGTCCCTTTTAAATGTCTCTCGGTAGAAAAACTGAAAGTAGAAAGAAAGGAAGCAATTTCCGAGCAGATGTCTGACCACCCCTACTCGCATACTCCCAGCATCGGGTTACAAGGGTCCTGGGAGCCCCAACCCCGTTCTGCGGTCCCACACGGGTGAAGTCCCCGGTGCCTTCACGCCAGCTTCCGAACTCCCCCAGGACGCCCCGTACCCCGCCCGTCCAGGCCCCCGGAGTCAGAGAGGGCAGCCGAGAACAACGATCTAGGTATAAATATTGAGCCGTGACATTGACGCGCCCGGCGCCTCCCCTCCCCCGCGCTCCCGGCACACTCTGGGCTGCTCGGCACGCCCCTTCTCGTCCCGCTGCGTCCCGCGCGGCGCTCATCCCCGAGGGGCCCCAGCAACCTCTCCTCGCGAAGACTGCACGAGCCCTGCCGGGGAAGAAAAGTAACTTGGTTTTTTCTCCGAGAAACCCGGCAGGATTAGGCAGCCGGGACGAGTAGAGGGGAGGAGGAGGGGAGCTGGTGGAACCCGGTGGAAGTCTCCCGGGCAGTCTGATCACACTTTCTCCTTGTCCTCCCGTCTCCTCCTCCTAGGTGCAGAGATTGTGGGCAGACTATGTAATCGCTGCGGAGGGGGAAGAGGAGGGATCGGCGCTCTCTTGCGGCGGCGGCGCGGCGACTCGGCTAGGCGGAGTTTCGCGGCGGCTGCGCCCGGCTTGCGCCCGCCGGCGAGGAGGTCGCTCCGTCCAGCCCGGTGGCCGCGAGTCCGACTCCGGGCGTCCCCGAGGCGTGTAAGCCAACAAGGGCGCACCCAGGTTCCACTGTGCCGCGCCGGCAGCCTCCAGCCAGCATGGAGAAGGACAGCCTGAGCCGTGCCGACCAGCAGTATGAGTGCGTGGCGGAGATCGGGGAAGGCGCCTACGGGAAGGTGTTCAAGGCCCGCGACCTGAAGAACGGCGGCCGCTTCGTGGCTCTGAAGCGCGTGCGAGTGCAGACCGGCGAGGAGGGCATGCCGCTCTCCACCATCCGCGAGGTGGCGGTGCTGAGGCACCTGGAGACCTTCGAGCACCCCAACGTGGTCAGGTGAGCCGGGAGCCCTGGCTATCGGAAGGTGCTGGGCAAGGGGTGGCTGGTGACCCAACTAGAGTAAGAGTTGAGTTTCCCAAGATAAAACCGGTGACCTTGCTAGACAGAGCAGAAAAAGAGACCTGCGGTGGCTTCCCAGCAGCCAAGCTATTCTGAAGAGCTTTTGCTTTGCTTGCTCCAAGGGATCCGGGGGCGTTGGGTGTCTTTTAGGGACAAAACCAGACAACCCCAGAAACAGTCCCTGCAACACTTACTTAACTCTACCGGTCCGTGGGGGAATTTTTGAGAGACAGAGTGAGATAGTTATCCAGCTTGTGATAATTAGAAGGAAACTTTAAGGGTGGAGCATAATGTAAATAAAGTTTAAGAAAATGCAGAAATGTGTAAGAATGTGTTTGCCAATCACATCCACAGTAGTGGCTTTTTAGAAAAATATGTATAATTATAGAATGACTTCTGATGGTCTTAGAAGTTTAGAAGTTTTGACTCTGAGTCCTGGTGTTAACCCTTGTTTGAAAAATGTCTTTCAAGGCTGGTTACTGGGAACACTGAATCAGGAAGATCCAGAGTTCGAGGCCAGACTGAGCTACAAAAGACCCTTTCTGAGAAAAGAAAGGGAGGGGGGCACTTGCTTCTCAAACCGTTATCTGATTGTATCATTTAGTATCTGTGGCTGGTATGGTCTGACTTAGACTGCCTCTCTCAGGGGTTAGATGTGAGTCTGTGCTTTAGATTCTGAAGCCTAAGTTTTTCCCTGGAAGAGTTGTGCAGGTGGGTGGGAAGGCATTCTTAACCAACTCTCCTGTGATTGAAGATAATGGTGTTTTCTTGAAGATGCTGGGATTTCCCCATTGTTCCTTTTATCTTTCTCTTTTTAAAACAGATGCATAGCTGGGAGTTAAAAAGGAATGCACAGACCTTTCTACAAACTAGGTGATGGGTTTACCATTCTCAGCTCTTCTCAATAGAGGGATGATCTTGACATCTTCATCCTGTCTTCTCATTCCTCTAGGGATTCCTTTACAACAAATATGTGGCTACTGTATGTCCTGGGGATGAAATTATGTGAATAAGCACAGCTAAATATTTTTGTAGAAAGTCAAACAATGTAACATTAGTCATCAAAAAGGAGACCCAAGACTGACCTTTGAAATACCAAGCCCTCTATGGACTCAGAGTCTACAGAATCTTCTGGGTGGAGGGGTTTAGGGACTTTTAATTCCTCTACTAGGCTGGGTTTTTGTTTTTTTGAGGATTGTTTTTTTTTTTCTTTTGGTAGCACTTTGTTCCCAATATAGTCAGACTCAGAAGTGAATCATAATACATAAATAAGTAAAAAGATAATGCAGATAAAGGACCCCATCGTACCTACGTTCTAGCTAGGTGGCAGGGGTATAGAGTGTGACATCAAAAGGAAGTAATAAGACATGGGAAAATGAGTCTTCTAGAAAGTCAAGTTTTACTAAAAGTGGATTACCATCTGGCTCTGTGTGTGTGTGTGTGTGTGTGTGTGTGTGTGTGTGTGTCTTGTTAAAAAAGAAGTTCTTCAGGGAGGTCTGTGGTCCTGAAAGGTGAATGACGGATCTGAGTCACCACCCCAGAGCATCACTGAAGCTGTACCAAAGGGTGAATTTCAACATTAGAATTTAGTATCAAATTTCATTTGTCTGTTACCTGTGGAGTGTCCAGATAAAAGTTAATTACTGCATTTCAAACAAACACCCTTGTATAACCTATTCATTGAGGGCAGTTCATTACAAGTTCCTGTGACAGAAGAGTTTTGGCTAGCTAGCTCACCCTGTTCTCTTGTTATGTATCTTCCTGTGATTGGTGTGCCTCTAGAGAGTTTTAATTGACCCCCCACAGTGGGAATTTGAACTGTGAATTTCAGGAGCATCTGCTTATAAATAAGCAAAAGGAAAATATGCTTTCTGAATTTATTTTACCTTGTATGACACCTGCCTGCTTAGAGTTGTGAGGCTGAGTAAGAGTGTAGGTGAAAATCCTCTACACTGAAGGGCACTTCAGGCATTGCGCGTGTCAGAAACTGTCAGATCCTTGGCCTAGAACAGGTCCCCAGGAAGACATTTTTACAGAACAAGTCAGATTCCTGTTTAGACACAGCAAGACTGTTGTGTAACAACATTTCCTGGGGAGACACATCATGCTCATCTCAGAGAGGGAGCCCACAACAGATCAGAGCACAGATACCACAAGTCCAGTGTGGTGAGTTTCATTGGGGTTATTTATATGAATATGGAAGAGGGATTATGTAGAGGGGACTGTATCACTGAAGCCCACCCCAGGATGGGTGACAGATCACAAAGCAGGGAACCTGGAGCACAGTGCACAGCCTGCAGACAGCTCACCAGATTGGAGATTGTCCCTTCCAGGAACCTCAGTTGGTCACAACCTCCTGCAGGCAGCTAGGCTGGTTTCTGCATTTTGCAGACAGCTGGTCTGGTCTCTGAGTCTTTTGCAAATGTCACTCTGCTCTTCTGAGAGGAACACTCATCTGGTATTTGCTTATATAGCAAGGAGGGGCCTAGTGAATCTGGTCAGTTTCAAGGCTTTCCTGAAGCTATTCTGAATTGTTTACCTTCCTGCTTAAGGAGCTTCCTGTCGGTTGGAATGTTTTAATCTCAGAGGAAACTGTTACACAACAGTAGAAGCTACTTGGGCACCCATAACCTGAATTTGTCAGCAAAGGCAATTGATTGGCTATATGCCATGAGATTGTGTTTTAACTAATAACAGCATCCTCATAAACCACCGTCTTTATTTCTTCCTGATTTTCTTCTCCATTATCCACCCCCATTCCCACCCCTGCCTCTGCCCCCAATGACCTATTTGACTAAACTAGAAATTCTGACTTTAGACGTTGGTTAATATTTTTAGAGACAGTCTTGGGAAATCTAGAACAAGTGACAGTTCTTTTCCTTCCAAGGGAGAATGTCACAACTGAGCCCCTGAATCTGTAATTTGTTGTCTTTCCTGGGGTAAGTTTTATATTCATAAGCCTAGGTTTTTAAAAGATTGCTTAAAAAGGCAGATGCTTTTTTAAGTGCCTTCAAGCCATAAGTAATTGATCATAATTGCAGACTCTACCCACACGTAGTTAGGCCTCTAAGCTTGAAGAGGCACAATAAACATATTCGTTTTTTTTCAAAGTTTTAAAACTTAATTTTGATGGATTTACCGGAAAGGCAGACTTGTTTTTGTTGGTGTGAAAGCCCCACCAGATTGCACGGTACCACTGACTATGAGTTTCTGCTTACCTGCACTTGATACGTGCCGGGCTTGATGAGCCACCCTGTCCTCCGCATAGATTGCCTCTTGTTTTACAGTTCAGTTTGTAATCTTGAGTTCTGGAGCCTTTGTCAGAGTAAGACTGTACGACTGGCGTGTTTCTATTCCACAGGTGAGTTCTGTTTGCCTTCCTGAACCAAGACCCAGAGTTGGAATAAAATTTGTTTTAACTGTCTGTGCACCAAGTATATATTGAGGACCTACTATGTGCTGGACAGCTTCTAGAAAAAAGAAGCTGAGTGGGGAAGTGAATGAGTCAGGGAATTGCTAGGCTTATGAACTTTCTTTTGTTTGTTTTGGTTTTGATTTTTTTTTAATCTGAGATAAGGTTACTCTGGGTAGCCCTGGCTGTCCTGGAACTCTTGTCTGTAGACAAGACTGGTGCAGAGATCTGCCTGCCTCAGCTTCCAAGTGCTGAGATTAAAGGTGTGCACCACTACACCTGGCTAGCTTGCTGGCTTTCTTCCTTTCCTTTCTTTGTAAGAAATTTGCCTCTTTTAAAATATATTTGTCGAAGCAAGGCAAGCTTGTAATACCAGAATTCTGGAGGAAGTATAGGCAGAAAGTCATGGCCATTCCAGCTGCTTGGCAAGTTTGAATCCGGCATGAGCTTCAGGAGATTGTCTCCTCTTTCTTTCAGTTATTGTTTCTCTCACTTAACCTTCCCAGTTTTATAAAGCTGCATATGCTTGTGACAATTTAGTTACAGGAATTTGCTGATTGGGTAGATGAGATACACAAAATACTAATCAGAGCTACTCAACATATGCAGGTTAAATTTTCCCTCGGGGACATATAAGTTGACCTCGATAAAAAGGCCTTGGCGTGTCCCTAACATGTGTCAACACTTTGAGCTCCATCTATTTCAGTGAGTGTTGAGGAAAGACATCTTCTCTAAAAATTAGTTGTAGGAAAAACACCTGGGTAATCAGTTGGCTACTCAGACAATTCTGTCAGTGAAGGAATATTAGGATCAAAGAAAACTGATATGTGATCCTATTCTATGCTGTGAGACATGTAAGTGCTACTACCTATGTCACCACGAACTGTTTGTTAGAGTAGCAACAAAAATGGTTCAAATTCAGTGATTAGCTCTGGAAGCCACAGTGATTGCCTGTCAGAAGACAAGGTTGTAATTAATAAATGTTTTGAGCACATAAAGTCACTGTCTTAAAGGTGAAGGAAAATGAGGTTTGTAGCATTGTGATTAAGGTAATGTTTCTCGTTTTCTCTTTTTAAAGTTCTCAGCAA
>NW_021604752.1:684156-715123 GCF_004785775.1 Grammomys surdaster | reverse complement strand
GTGTGTGTGTGTGTGTGTGTGTGTGTGTGTGTGTGTGTTGGTGTTGATGGTGGCAGCAGTGTGGTTTTCTTTTGCGTTTGTTTTTGCTCTTGCGGACAGTATTTTTAAGATTCGTTCGTGCTGTTGACTCTTACCAGTCGATCATTCTTTCACATCTCTTGATGTTACCACAATTTGTTTATTTATTCCCGTGTCCATTTGTGTTGTTCCCACAGTGGAGTTCATATGAAGGATGCTATTGTGACTCTTTGCACATAGGATATATACATGGGTTTTTGTTTCTGGGATAGCCATCTAGAAGTGGGTTGCTGATTGGCGTAACAAGAGTGCTTCATTTTTTAAAAAAAACTTACCAAACTTTTCTAAACTGGTTATATCATTTCTTTTGGCAATGTGTGAAGTTTCCATCCTTAAGTTGGTAGCATGAGCCTTTCTAATTGTCCTGCTTATATTTGCTGTGAACTAGAAAGTCGCCTTTGTCCACGGCTATAGGTTGCTCTTGGGTGGATCACGTTTTGTAATGTGTGTTCTCTGAGGGTTTATGTGATGCATCTGCTGCATGTAGGATTTGGTGGGTTATTCTTTTTCTTTTCATTGTCTGTGGTCCCTTCTTTTATTCCTGATGCTGGTCACTTCCGCTTTCTCCTTTTTTGTTCTTTTGTGGGTGGTGGTTATTGATGTTGTTCTTTTGTTGTCAATTCTTTCCCTTTAACTGGTCTCTGCTTTGATTGCTTTGCCTTGTTTTTCTATTTGACATTTATTTGTTACTGGCTTCCTTTTAACACTTAATTGTGTTGTTTTTTATTGTTACCTTAAAATAGCAATAGTTTAATGTAGGAGTTTATGTTACTTTATTTGCTTCCTACAAATTTTAGTATATCATAGTTCGATTCAATTCAGAATATTTAGTTTTTATAACTTTTTGGCCTGTAGATTTAAAAATTACTTACAGAGAAAGAATTTTACAAATGTTTTTCATTTTAATTAAATTCTTTTGTAATTAGGAAACAGTAGTTCTATTGGTCAACCAGATAGTTTCACTTGATATCTACTCACCATTTTTTGCCCCATTTTAGTTGTGTGTCCCTTTAAATCTTTTAAGTATGATTGTAATATTTATAATCATCTTTTTAATGTCTTTGCTCTTCCAGAAATGGTGTTATTTTTGAATCTACCTTTGAGGACTGATTTTCCTCTTAATTACAGCCTACATTTTCTTGTATGTCTGCCTAACTTTTTTTATGTTGAAGGTCAAACACTGTGAATGGTACATTGATAAAATGCTGAATTTTGCTGTGTTCCTCTAAGAGTGTTGGCGTGTGCGTGTGTGCACATGTGTGTGTGCGCCTGTGTATCTTTGTATATTTTTGTGCACATGTGTGAGGTATGTGTGTTCCTGTATGTTTGTGCATATGTGTTTGTATGTCATACTCGTATGGGGTGCCCACATTGTGAGCGTGGGGATGGGTAAGGTTGATTTGGAGCAGCACTTTCAGTTGCTCAGTTGCTCTCCCCTGTTCTCTTCTGAAGCAGACTTCCTCAATCAACCCAGAGCTAGTCAATTCTGGCTAGCCTAGCAGGCCAACTCACCTGGGGTGCTAGGATGACGTGCGATTGTCACACCTGACCAGCTTTTACATTTGCTGGGAATCTGAACTCCGGTCTTCACACTTGCACAGGAAGCCATTGACTTGCTGAGCCACCTCCCTGTCCCTCTGCATTAAATATTATTAATAACGCCTCAGTAGCTAATAGAGCTACTAAATGGACCTTTTCCTCCCTGGTAGCGTTGGTTTCTGAGAAACTTACCTAGAGTAGGGAATTAGAGGTGAGAGAATGGTTGTAGACTTTGCTCTTGGGTCAGTGGGAAAGCCAACTGTTAAGATGCACAAGAGTATTCAGGTACTGTAGTGTCGTCGTTTCCTCCACAGTGCTGCGTGAGGGTGGCAGTGGGGACCCTGACCAGCTCTGTGATCAGATGTCAGCTGACTCTGAGCTGCTCTTCTGGCTCCTTTTCCCATTGCACCTCCTGGCTCTTGCTCTGCTTCCTGCTTCCTCCACAGCTCCCTCACAGTGTGTTCTGGAGCACTGGACTCCTTCCAGTAAAAATAGAAGCATGGCATGGATGTTTACTGACTTATAAGATATACATATAGGTACAATGTTAAATTAAAATAGATAAGATTAATGATTTTGAAATGAAGGGATAAGAAAGTATTCACAACTAAAAGCTATTTCCTCAATACTCGATTTATTTATTTTTCACCTTTAGAGGTCGTTACCTCTTTGCTGATCTAGAAAGTGCACTGAGCTCTAGTGTGTGCATGCACGCGTGCGTGTGTGCCCATTCCTGTAGCTGGGTTTATTTCTTTCACTTGAGCGCTGTCTGGCAAAGGCTTGAGGAGGACAGTAGAAGTGACTGAGTCTGGCTCTTTGCAGTTCCCTCGCCTGCTTTAAATGGGTGAAGAACAATCACAGCCTGAGGACTGCTTGGTCCTCGTAGAACATTCTCTTGGTGTAGCAGTCCTTAAGTTTGGTATGTTGGAAAGGAAGGTGAACAGAGGAAGGAGTCCACAAACTTTTATCAGGAGCAGAGTAGCTAAGAGCAGCTGCTCAGAAGTAGGTGGGTCCCTAGAGCTCTGTGCTTGCCCTGTGTGGTCCCCCTTCTTATAACGTGGGAGACGGTATTCTCTACTGGGACAAGCATCGTCTTATTCTGTTAATGCCCATTGCACCTAGCTGTCTGAATTCCTTGTCGTATAGTGGGTTTCACACTGTCAGTGCACCATCTCCAAGCCAACAGCTGGTAGCTGTAACACGTGAGAGACAAACATGACATCATCTTGGGGATGTTGGCCAATCGATTTTTCCTAAGGGAAACAAACTAGAAAACTTAAGAGACTGTAATTAAGTATAAATTAATTCACTGCAGGAAATTCCCATGTCTGATCATTTAAAAGACTTAAATTCTGCATGCAAAAGAATGATTACCAACTCAACTGCAGCTGGCTGCATCCTCAGGTTTACTCACTGTGCTGGAGACAGGAAGTGAAAAAGCTAGGCCTTTCTTTTTCAGTGAAGTCTCAGCCAGTCTTTCAACATTTCTCGTTTAGGCTTTGGTCGCCAGGGTAAATGACTCAAGGTATCTATTGCTGCCTAGCTGTTTTTTAAGGGGAATTCCCCCCACCCCACGTTCTCGCCTCCCTAAAATAGCTAATTCTATACTGGAAGTTTCGGTACTTTGTTCGGAGTTTGTGAAGTCAGCACATTTCTGGAAGCTCCCTGGGAATGTACTTCTGGGCGGCAGTGATGCCTTTGTCCCCCTCTCCACTGCCTGCTCAGCTCAGCACTGTAAGGACACAATTCTATTGCTATTTCCCCCTCACATTTGATGTGGTAGTTTGCATACAGCTGCAGGGTAGACAGTTACCTTTGAAAGGAACATTTGGCCACTCTAATTTGATTAAAGAAAAACCACCTCAATCATTTCTAGACTGAGAGCGTTTTCATTTTAACTTAGCAGGAAGAGTCGGGAATGTCCTCAGCGCGCTTAGATAAGCAGGAGAAGCCAGGAGGAGCAGGACCAATGGCTTGAAGGAAGGAAGCTTTGATGCGCTTTGGTTTTTTTTTTTTTTTTTTTTGAGACAAGCAATGTTGTAGGATTGATTCTGTTTCTTCTCCTCCTCTCCCAGCTTTCCTTCATTCTCTCACCTCCTTCTCCTTTGCATGATGGCTTACTTAGTGATTCTGATAAATAAGTGGGTTCTAGCAGGTATACATTGCCACGCTAAAGCAGTTTACTATTTGGAGTCCTTATAGACACTCTGTCCCAATTTTACATAGTACTAAGATCCCAAATCCCAAATCACTATGAAGCACATTTGCTTTCTATGCCACTGTTGGGAAAGTCCTGGAAAGGTTTTGAGTAACAGATCCAGGTTGAGAGTTAGGTTGTAGCTTAAACTGAAGACAGTTGTCCCTCGTCACAGCCCGACACCCTGTGCTAGATACCTATCTCCCAGCTGCAGACCGGCTCTCAAGCTAGACGTTCTGATGGCTCATTAGTATAACAGTTCAGAATCTATCCTGTTGATTGCAGGGTGGCATCAACTTCGTATGTATGTGTGCACAATGGAAAATAATTGAGTGTGACATTAGTATCTGTAGGCAAACCCTGAGCAAGTTGTTGAGCCTCCATTGTGAAGGGCATCCCAGCTAATAAGTGTGAGTGCGGAAATGTATGACAAGGTTGGAGAACGTAAGAAGCCCTGGCAATGACAGAGAGGTTATTGTTCGAGCGCTAGTACTGATTGCCTAGGAGTGGAGATCAGGTGTGGGGTTCACATTTTGATTCTATACGACTGTAACACATATGGGCCTTCTCCGTCTTTGAACTCCAAATTGCTCGCTGTCGAGAACACACGTTAGGTCTCTGTAGTCATGTGATAGACATTGAACGTTAGGTTTCTGGAGTCAGGAGCTTTACACTTTGCCAGTAACGAGTTGCACGGCTGCTGCTTGCTCTCTTCAGTTCAGTGGTCTGGCGGAGATGTTTTCCCCCATTGCATGTAATTGCTTTTATAAGGAATTACACTCTTGCGTAGTACAGCAGTAGTGAAATCTTTCTCATCCCAGGTTTTCTTGTGTTGTTCTTAGCATAAGCTGCAAACACTGATTCAAATCCATCAAAATTACTGAGTGTCTTTAACAAATGCATAGAACCTAGGCCAAGTCCCAGATTTTATTTTTCAAAAATCATATCATAATGGGGCTGGAGAGATGACTGTGCACGTGGCTGAGAACACTGGCTGCTCTTCCAGAGGATTCAAGTTCAATTCTAAGCTCACAGCCATTTTAGCATTCATATGCTACACAAGCATACATGTTGGCCAATCTCTCTCTTTCTCTCTCTCTCTCTCTCTCTCTCTCTCTCTCTCTCTCTCTCATTGTGTGTATATACAAAATAATATTAACAACAACAACTATATAGTGAAGACCAGACATGCTGATGTAAGCCTGCAATCTTAGCACTGTTGTTGGGGGAAGACCTGGAATTCAGAACTAGCCTGGGCTACCTGGTGAGAGTCGAAGTTGGTCAGATACCCTCCACCCACACACCTACTAAATGCCTCGTTGCCTTTCTATCTTGACTATTGTCTGTTTCAGTACTGTTCTCATAGAACGAAAAAACAAGCTCGGCTTGGATTATTTTTCATTTTACAGATAAAGACAGCATTTACATGACTAGAACACACATCTCTAGGGTGTTATTTCTATCCGCTTTTCTAATGTTGCAAGAATTTTAATCATGCAAAGATCATTTGGATTTGACTTGTAAAGGTTTGACCAATTAAGTGAATATAAACTGCCACTGACAGTGGTACACTGAGTTTTTTGAGGCAGGAGTCGTTTCATGGTTGCTGAAAACTAGAGGTATAATAATTTAATTTTGACAGAATCATTGTTGACAGACATTTTTGGTGCTGGTGATTGAACCTAGGGTCTCTAACACACACACACACACACACACACACACACACACACACACCACACCACACCAGTTGTAGCTTACACTGAAGAAAATGACTCCTTGTCACAGCCTGCAGACTGTGCCAGACTCGCACACGCAGACCTGTTTTAAAGCTAGAAGGCCTGAGTGCCCCTTAGTGTATTTATTCGGTTGGTATGTACTGGCATCGGCTTCATAGATGTGTGCATGCATGGATTATGGAAAATAACTGGGTATATATGTATACACATGGAGATTAAGTATGTGTGTATTCCTTAGACAGATTGTGTTGTTAGACTTGTTTATATGGAATTGGTACTCTAAAGCTACTGTGCCTGCACTCAGCGCTCTAGAGTGTGCAGTCAGCAAGTGAGAAGCAGAGACTGTGGCAGGCCAGAGGAAGGAGGCTCACCTTTGAAGCTGGCATCACAAGTGCTGACAGTTGGGTGGTATATATTCTTGATGAGTCAGCACTTCCTGATTGCCCTTTCCAGCCAAGCTGGCTGATGGCATCAGACGACTTTTGATTCAAGCTGAGGCTTTCTCAGAATCAAATTTAAATTAAAAAAAGAAAGGAAAAAAAATGTGTGATTATTTTTCTCTGCCTTTGCTTAATTGGTATTAGGATGAGCTATGCTATTGAGCACAGAATCAGATACTGTGTGTTCTTAAGTTCTCAGCTTAAGGAAGTAGACTTGGCCCTAAACTCTAAGTAAACATATCTTTACCTCTTGGGACAGCCTTACTTTAGTTCATTTGGTCTTTATTGTTTCTGTGCAAGCTAATAACAGACAAAAGCGGAAGGAAATGGAGTTCAAACATCTACAGTGTTTGCTACTTCAAGTTTATCAAAGGCTCAGTGACTAGTGACACAGCAAGCAGAGGAAATGGTGGCTCTGCTTCATGGTCCCATGTCACTTTCTTGCTGGTCCAGATTAGGCCCACCATTGTGAGAAAAGTTGGTGGTTTTTATTCCTTAGCTTTGTACTCCAGACTAGCCAAAAACGCTAGACCCTATGTTAATGGCGAGCAGAGATGGATGAAAATTTTTAGAAAACCTCTCAACTCTGGTTCCCTTGAGTTTGTTTTTCTAAGTTTGTCATTTCATCAGTTGCAGGACACGGCTGACAGTTTCTCTGTGTTGTTGATATTTGTTTAAAATACACGCTATTTTAAGCCTCTGGATATTTTGTTCCTTTGGAAATATATTTTTATTAAGGAGACTACTTAATGGTTTACAATGAAGAAATTAGTGGTATTATAGCAAGAATATGGCCACCTTACTTTCTTTTCCTGTTGCTGTGATAAAATACCCTGACAAAAGCAATTTAAAGAAGGAGGAAATAGCTTATGTTAACTAGCATGCAGTTGGAGATACAGTCTATCTTGGTGCTGAAGTCAAGGCGGCAGGAGCTCAGAGAGGTTGCTCACACCGTATCCATAATGAGTAAACAGGAGTGAATGCAAGCTTGCTGGTGCTCTGCCTATCCCCTGCATAGGAATAGCCAGGCCTCTGATTAAGATGGGACTTCCCCATATCCACCAGTATCATCAAAGGGTTCTCCCACCAGCATACCCAGAGGCCCATCTCACAGGTGACTCTAAATTCTTTAAGTTGACAATGAGTACCGGCCATCGCAATGGCTATATTTTAAAAAAACAGGAGTACTATTGAATGTATTTATGTATTCATCTATACTGACGCTTCATAAGTAGGAAGAGTGTCTGGCCCTTTAACCGCTTGCTAATAAGGAAAGCAAAATCCCTGCAGAAAAGCCCTGATCTTTTTGTGCACGGAATTCAAATGAAAAGTCAGCATTGAGGCAGAGTCAGGTTACATAATCGTTCTGAAAATATGCAGTAAATATGTAGCCCTTTGAATGTCTTCCACTCGGAAACATACTTTTACTTATTTGACTGGTCATACTGGTTGGAAATTGGATTATATTCTAGCTGTTCATATGACCATCTGATCTCAAAATACTTGAGAAATTACATGAAGAGCTTCTTCATTCCAGAGCAAGGGATTTACAGAAGTGAAGAAGTTGTTGCAAAATTGAGCGTGAGATTTCACTCTACTGCTGACTAAAATATAACAGGAGGTAAAGACAGACATCTTATAAAACCAGTTTGTGCTATCAGAATACCTGCTGATTTCACAGGAAGGCATGTAAATTGAGTTTCTCTTCTAGAAGATACTTAGAGATGTGTGTTTCAGGCATGCCCATGATACTGACATACGTCATTTGGACTATTGTAACTTAAGAATAGGGCTCTCTGCAATGTCACTAATGGCACAAAAGTTATCAGGTTAATGTGCAATATAAACTAAACAAAACCCTCACCTTGTGAGCTGTAGAAATCTGAAAGTCAGACTGTGTGCCTAAAACCAGACGCTTCTGAGGCTGAGTCACTGCAAAAATGGACATTTTGATTCATTTCTTCAGCATGCTGATTTGGTCAGTTTCTGTTTGCTGAGCTACAGTAGAAAACATCTTAATCACAGAAACAAAGATACTATAGGAGGTAAAAGCCATCAAAAAATTAGAATAAAGCCGGGAGTGGTGGCACACGCCTTTAATCCCAGCACTTAGGAAGCAGAGGCAGGCTCATTTCTGAGTTCCAGGCCAGCCTGGTCTACAGAGTGAGTTCCAGGACAGTCAGGGCCATACAGAGAAACCCTTTCTCAAAAAAACAAAAACAAAACAAAAAACAAACAAACCATGAATAAAATGAATTAAAATCTAAGGCCAAAACTCCTGATTGATTTCTTCTTCTTTACTTGTAGATTTATTTTTATTTGAATCCCAGTAAAATGGCAGGTTTAATGAGGAGCCTGCTGTGAGTCATAATACATAAAGTTCACTTGTCTATCTGCAGTTCTGGTCAGGGTGAGGAAGAAGGGCTGCTATGCCTGTTGAGAAAACAAAGTCAATTATGATTTGGTTATAATATCTCACTGTTTGAATCCATCTATGGACAGAAAAGTTAAGAGGTTGGAATAGCCATGTTAGAGGTTCAGTGGGCATCTCTAGAGGAGAAATGGGTGTCCCAGAACAGAATTGAGCACAGTCTGTGCATTTGGAAAAGATAACTCTTGAGGGAAGACTTTATTAGCTTGCTCTGACTGCTGAACAGAGAATTAGGGCTTTTGTCATGCAGTGTGGGCTCCTCTGTATTCTTTATTGGTGTAGTGTTGCATACACATGCACGTGTACCTTGTCTCTACCCCACTGGAGTGTGTCTTACAGTAGTACAAATAGCCCAAGAGCACCTTCAGACACTTCAGTGCTGCTCCAGGGGAGGATTGTCAGACTCTGGGTGGGAGGTGAGAGGAGTCCTTGCAGCCCTCCTCTGGGTCAGCTGCATATTTTCATATGCTAATTGTGTGAGGCTTTTCTAGAGGTCTTCTAGGTCTTCTTCTTGACCCTATTCTCTGCATCCTAAATAATAAAAGTCAAGCCTATCAGAAAGTAGATTACAAAAGGAAAAGGACAAAACCTAAAATACAAAAAATGTAGAACAAATTATTTTTGGAGTTTGAACTATTTAACTCCAGTATATTTGGGCATACAATGGATATAAATGGATTCAAACAAAGTTAGTCAGGCAAGACCTTCTAGACTCAGCAAGAGGGATCGGGGCTAAAAGCACAAGGGAATAATTACACAGAAAGACAGTTCTATTGGTTCCTGAAGTTGCACAGTTTAGAACGTCACTGTTGTTTATCTTAAATCGTTAACCTAGAGTCCAAAACTTGAATAAGCCCACATTTCCTTGTTTTCTTCTTACATGTTTCTTTTGGGGAAGCATAAGGGAAGTTCATACAGCTTTTAGCCTTGGGCTTAGCATGCTGACAGTTTCTGCTCTGTTCCACGTGTTAAGTTTCTGTTGATTCTATCACCAACATTATCAGACACAGCTTACCATGCCCGTTATCTGGTTCTACAGACACAATTGTCAGCTGTTTAAATATAAATTGACTACTTTAAACGTATTGACACTTGGCAATCAACCTAAGTCTTCATTCCTCCCTTGTTCCCCCCCCCCAGCTCTTTGCCCCCAGGTTTTCAGATAGGGATGCATACGTAAATCCACATTGAGTTTAATTTTGTCTTTTTTTAGAGATGCTAATAAAGTGATGGGAAGTTAAAACTCAGGGATGCCGGGGACCACAAAGGGCTGCTTCAGGGCCTGCAATTGCTCAACTATAATAGAGGCATTTTAGATAGTTCTAGGTGCATCTTCAGTATTCCTTGCTGAGTTCTGGAAGCATTTGGTTCACGGCTTCCACATATATTCTCTTTAAGGAGAAATCTCTCAGCTATTGAGATTTGCTTCATTTTAAAGTTTGGAAGCTTCTAGAGACATGGTATTTTAGTCTTTTTTTTTTTTTTAAAGAAAAGATAGATTGGTTTTCCTTTTTTCACTCAGCAACATCAGATAATTCATTGTATGTGAATGTCATTCATTGTATGCTCCCCTTACGCACACCAACCCCTAGCTATATACTCCTACCTACCCCATCTGTACCCTCAAAATTATCCTTAACCTCAGCTTACTCCAAACCATGTTGCTACCCATAAACCTACTGTGTCCCTACCCCCACCCAGCGTCAACCCCAACCCCAGACCCAACACCAACTCCAAACCCTGTTCCTACCCTTAGGCTTACTCTTGCCCTTATGCTAAACCTAACACTAGCCCTTACCTTTTCATGGCTATTCATCTCTAATTTTCCATCATCCTGGACTCAAAGTTTGTGCTCAGGAAGCAGTAGCTTTCCACTTCCACAAGAAGAGAGGTTTTAAACATTTATTTATTTATTTATTTATTTATTTATTTATTTATTTATTTATTTGTGTGTGTGTCCAAGCGCATGTGCAGTAACACATTTGTAGAGGTAAGAAGACATGAGGTCTTCATGCTGGCCACAAGTACCATTTACCCACTGAGCCATGTCACAGTCCCAGAGGGTAGACCTTTAGGTGATGCTTTACAGCCAAGAAGAGAATAATGTGGTACATTAGGCCCTGGCAGGTGGACTTAAGATTGGAAGTAATAAAGACCCACTGTAACCTCCACAGGAGGGATCTCATGTCAAGAAAACAAGGCTCTTGTGAGAACGTTTATCTTTCTGGCCTTCTGGGTCAGAGACTGGGGACTCTAGGAATCTCTGGGGAGTGCATGCTGTCGGGTACTGAGGGGTCACCCTGTCTCTGTCCTGCCTCCTCTTGATGCTACCTGTGTGTCTTCCTGTCTCTGGCTCCTTTATAACCTCTGTTTGCATTTGGCTGTTGTGGCCCTATGGCCCAGACTGCATGGTTCCTACACTGATGTGTTCGCTTCGTTAGTTCTTACTGCAGAGTTGGTGGGATGGTGTGCGGTTCCTCCAGCATAGGAAGCACAGCTCCTTACCTTGGACTTCACACAGCCGAGAGAACCAGCCAACTCCGTGCTTGTTGCTATGGTCTTTAACAAACAAAACCCTGCACGTGTCACGAGGACAGCGCTTTAGAAGAAGTCTTAAGCCACTTTGACGGTTACGTTTCAGAGCCATTATATGTTAGTCAACAGGTTTAAAATTGCATTCCAAGACTTTAAGAAGGGTGTCTTCTTTTGACTTTTATTTCAATCATATAAAACCTCTCCAACATTAACTACAGCTGGTGCTTAGCACTGGACATCGAAAGAATAGATTGCTTGTGGATGTTGGGGATGAGTGTTAACAATCTTGGCCAGGATGGTCTCTTGACGTCACTTGCTTTGGTGGGTAAAACCATATATGAAAAGGGAAGAGCATCGTGGTGGAAATAGTTCTTTATTTTAAACTTTTGAACAGGAAAGCCTATTTGCCTGGAAAACATATTACATGTAATTAATTCGCTAGTGGGCACTGTAAATGAGAAACTCCAAAGGGCGATATCTGTTTGATAGTGGGTGGCTTGGGCCATAGAAAGTAAGAACTTACTAGGAAGAGTTGAATGGCTTCAACCTCCTGCTTGGCCCGTGCCTGCCTGGGCCACCCTAGCGGGTCTGCTTTTAGGGACTGATTATGTGACTAGTTCTCTTCTATCGGGATTTCAGCCCTTTGAGTTAAAAGAAAGGGCACAGTGTGCTTAAAGGTGAAGAGATTATAAACTGTCACTAATTGTTTATCTAATTCTTGTTCGTTTAGTCTTTAAATCTGTGACTGTAAGAACATTGATTTATCTCCCAAGTTTACACCAGATGTATTGAATCAGGAGAGACTTTGCATCCCCTCCACCCCCCCGCGGGTGTGTGTGTGATATTTCATAGTCTCCAGTCTTCCTACATACTTCTGCCTGGATTCTGTTGCAACTGGGAAGAGACCCTTGTACTCTAACTTCTAGAGATCATGAATGACAGACGGCTCTCTACAACAGTTTAAAATTTGACAGTCTCAAGTATTACAAAGGTACTGTACTGCTTAATATCAGTGTCTTGAAGGTAAAAAGTATCGAAGGGTCTGTGGTATAGATTGTGGAAGATATACAGCAGTTAATATTCTTGATATCCAAAATACCAGCATTCCTGTGTTAGTTTTTCCCACTCATTAGTGGCTGAGAAGAAAACCAGAGAAAGAGATTGGAAAATTTGAGGTTTCCTGATAATGTAGTTTGGAACTAGAGCCCTGGATATGAAAAACTGTCAAAGGGTGGTTGAGCTTTTTATTTTGTCCGTCATTGACTTTGGAGTTTCTTATGTTTGGACTGTTAGGAAATAAGGGGTTCTGGTTTGTTGTGTTGTTGTTATTGTTGTTGTTGATATGGTGGTTGTTTTTAAGGCTAAACAGATTGACGACGTTGCACTTTATCACCTTCGTGGATCATAGGGATTGATTATTCTTTTGTGATTTTTAATGTCTCCCGTTATAAAATGGCATGAATCCGTATGAGGTAATAAAACAGAGAGTGAAAAGTGGCTCTGGGAATTAAGTTCAGCCATTTGGACACCTGTGGGCGTTTAAATGGTTGGCATAGGCTGCGCTGTTTCCTTGACATTTGAGGATGTGTGTCCCTTTGTGCACATGTGTCCACATGCTCATGGAGGGTGGAAGTCCTATTCTTCAGGCATTTTCCACCCTCTTGGGTGAGAAGTTTCAGCTAGATCTAGGGCTCACCAGCCCAGCTATACTGACTATCCAGTGGGGCTCTGGGATTTACTGTCTCCAGCTCTGCAGCCTGGAATTACAACTGCATAGCTCTTTGCCTTTTTACGTGGATCCTAGTGACCTCATCTTAGGTGGCAAGAACATTGGTAGTTGAACCCTTCCTACATACTCCTGCCTGTTGTGCATTAGCTTGCCCCCGCCCCCTGGCTCTCTCTGGGCCTGATTGTGGCTTACCTCTAAGAATTGCCTGCTTGTCTTCATCTTACCTGATTGATTTTTTCACTCATCTTCAGAGGTAAAACTTGGCTCCTTAAGAGTGTTGTCTGTGGGGCTGGAAAGCTGACTCAGCAGTTAAGAGCACGGACTGCTCTTCCAGAGGTCCTGAGTTCAGTTCTCAGCAACCACATTGTGGCTCGCAACCATCGGTAATGGGATCTTCTGCCGTGTCTGAACACACTTATAGTGTACTCATACACATATAATAAATAAATTTTTAAAAAGTGTGTTTTCTGGAACCTTCAGTGCTGACAGGGATCACTTCTGCCTTGAGAACCATATCGCCTTATTGTGTTCTCTGTTTGCAGCTTGTCCTCTTGCTCATCACTACTTCCCGTCTTCCTCCTTCAACTACAGTGAGAGCTTCTTGCAGGAAGAGTGCACCTTCTGCTGTGTGAGGGGCACATGTGTGTAGGTAGGAGCATGTGTGTGCATGCACATGTGGAAGCCATAGTCTCTCTCTGCTGCTCTCTGCTTTGTTGTTGAGAGAGGAACTCCGCTGAACTCAATGATGGGCTACACTGGCTGACCTGCCTCCACAGTTACTGGGGTTGAGGTGTTTGCTACCATCCTCTGGTTTTATGTGGACACTAGGGATCCAGACTCAGGGCCTCCTGTTTGCACAGCAGATACCTTACCAGCTGAGCTGCCTCCCCAGCCTTTTACCTTCTGTCATTCCTGATGATTTGGATGCTGTTAACCAGTATGCTGCTTGTGTGGTAGGTTGTGTGAGATAGTCTATTTGCTGAAAAAATATACAGAGGTAATATTCAGATACAATAACAACTATGGTATACAAGGACACTTGAGTTTACACTGGTTATCTTGGTTTATATAAGAGTATGTTTTTAAAATCACATAAGTACTATTCACAGTGAACACCACTATATGGTCCCGGTACACAAGTGAATGTAAAATTGCTTCTAGGGCATTTGGAAATACCTGAAGTTTTTCTTTTTAATTGTCAGAAATGGAGTGCAGTGAACACATGCAAAAACATAATGTGCTTTCCTATAGCAGGAATGAGCACATATCATAAACTCTTAAGTGGTGGGGAATGCAGCTATGCCCAGATATATAGTCAGATGGTTACAAAGACACATAGCTGCTTGTGTCATAAATAGGCACTCTGTCATTGGACCAGCCTTTGCTAATAATACTAGAGGAGAAACAGCTTTCTGGTCATTTGAAATGATAGGTCCTGTGATTTCGGAAAGTGGAAGACGTTTGGGAACCCTAAAGCTTAGAAATAGTAGATCAAACTTTTAAACTATAGAATGCTTGGGAAAAGATGGATATTTTTATTAGAATACTGTAGCATGCATCTAAATACTTTGAAATAGTCCTTGAAGAATACTTGGCAACGTTTAAAGTATAGGGACAATATGCCGTCCTTCCTAACGTTAACTTTGGAAGACGCTCTTGCTGCATTCAATGGCAGAGTGAACTGGTGGAGCTAGCAGTTCATGGAGAGATCCTAGGTAGGCCATGTCAACCATAACTGCTCTGATCCTTGGTTTACACCTTTTCAAAAAGAAAGATTCAAGGCTTGCCTGTGTTGATTAGGTTTTTGTTTGTTTGTTTGTTTGGGTTTATTTTTGTTTTGCTGTTTTGTCAACTTGCCAAGAAGAAGACGCCTTAATTTTGAGGGATTGCCTTTATCAGATTGGTCAACAGGCAAGTGTGTGGGCTGTTGTCATGGTTAAAGGTTGATGTAGGGACACTCAGCCTATTGGGGAGGGGAGGACAGTGCCTAGACAAGTCTTGGATAGTATAAAAAAGCAAGCTGAGCAAGACTGGCTGTAAGCAGCATTCCTCCTTGGCCTCTGCTTCAGATCCTGCCTCCAGGTCCCTGCCCTGGCTTCCCGCAGTGATTGGAACCCTCTCCTCCTCAAATTACTTCTGGTCAGTGCTCTTTTAGCGCAGCAAGAGAGAAGGGACCGGAACAAAGCTATGAGTTCTACATCCTTTTAACTTCAGGTAGTAATCAGAAGAGTTTATTTATACAAAGCAACTTATAAAAGGGTCTTTGAGGGTAATAATAATTCCAGTTCCCTTTTTACAAACTTCAGAACACATTCCTTTCTATAAAGGGCTTTACTTCCAGTGTTTACAGGAAAGACTTCCTGTTACAAGTAAAGACAAAACAAAGAAAGGCAATATAATTTGTAATGTGTTTTAAAGTGTCATTGTTGACAAATTTTCAAAATATGTTTATTTTCTTGTTTTATATTTATTATAAAGAACATGTTTTAGCAGGGTTTATACTAAGGTTCTTCACACAATTTCATTTTAAGATAGCCATTTGCAGATCCAAAAAAGGAAAAGCCCATTTGGAAGTTTCCTGGTGAAGCTTTTTAATTTACTTGTATTAGTATTTAAGCATTAGGGTTTGAGCAAAATGAAGCATTCCTTTTATTTTCTCCTTTCGCATCCCGTCCCTGCCCTGCCCCTGTCCCTGACCCATCCTCCAGTCCCGCCTCTAAATGGCAGTTTGAGTATATACAGCAGCAGTGGGGTTTAGCCTCTAAATAGAAAGTGGGTTTTTGATGTCTTTTTTTTGTGTGTGTGTGAAAAAACTAGGAAGTTGGTTCTGGAATTTTCATCTCCCTCAGGTCCATGATTCATGAGACAGATAGAAAATTCACAGGAAGGATAAATGTCTTTGCTTTTCTGAAAGAGAAGACTTGTGGAGAAAGAAAACTTGGGAGCTCTAAGCAAGGGCTACAGGAAGTGCTGGGAGTGGCGGTCCTAGGAGGGCCCAGACAGTGGAAGACTCTGACTAGTCAGCAGCCCTGGTTCTTCCTCTAAGCCTTCTCCCTTATTCATTAATAAATGAAGATCCTGTGGAGTTCTGAGGACAGCGCATCCCAGGAAGCGTCGTATCTGACAGATATTCTTACTATACATTATATGCTAAGAAGGGTTAATTCACCGGGATGCTCGTACTTTTAAAATGTTACGTGGCATTTTTTGCAGAAACTTGTGCATTTTTTTTTATTTCAAACATAGATCTAAAATGACCTGAATAGATCCCCATACACTCATTCTGGGTCGGTGCTCCTTCTCCTCCATCTCTCCCTTATATCTGTTTCCTTGCCTCCTCTTTCCCGTTATTTTTCCTTCCTTCTCACTGCCTCTATTTTCTTCTCCTTACTCCTTCTCCTTTCTCATTTTAATCAGTATTTTCCCCTTTCAGGTCTTCTATTCCTCCCTTTCTGTTTTTTAAAACATAATTATTTCTCCTGTCCTTTCCCCTTTAATATGCACTTTCTTGTTGGAAGCTAGTCTGTTGCTGTGTATACAAATGCTAACTTGTGAACCCTGGTTGCCCTATAGATGAGTGAATTCTCAATATCCACGGTCTTGACTCTGTAGACTTTGCTCCCCGATTTAAAGCTGATTGGTTAGTTTAGTAAAAGACTAGAGCCTGTCATTAGACAGTAGAGAAAAGAAGGAGGGACTTGAGGATTGAGTGACAGGAAGAGCCAGGAAGAGAACAGACAGAGGAGGCTGCCATGAGGCCTGATGGATCATGAACATGTATCCAGGAGATAAATGTTCTCGCCCTTCATGTCTTCTCTTCCATGTATCCATATATCCCCCTTTCTGGCTTTGTTTTATTATTAGTAGTAGTAGTATTAGTGTTATTACATTTTTTTGTTTTGGTTTTTCGAGACAGGGTTTCTCTGTGTAGCCCTGGCTGTCCTGGAACTCACTCTGTAGACCAGGCTGGCCTTGATCTCAGAAATCCTCCTGTCTCTGCCTCCCAAGTGCTGGGATTAAAGGCATGCGTCACCACCGCCCGGCTTATTAAATACTTGTATTAAAAATAATAATTGAAATTAAAATACAGTTACATCACATCTCCCTTCTCCCATGCCCCACGCTTGTGTTTTTCCTGTCTGTAAACCTTAAGTCTTGTCACACGCATGCATATAGAAATAAATATGTAAGTACAAACGGCCAGGTCTATTTAATACTGCTTATATAATGTATACTTTAGGGATGACTACTTCATATTGAATAACCAGTTAAGGGTCCTCCTGAAGAAGACCATTCATCAATTTCTTAGCAGTTGTTCATTGTCAGTAGCTCTAAATCCAAGCCTTCCCCCTCCCCACCTCTTAAGATTTCCTTCATTCACATTGGCCTGTAACTTGGTGTTGTCACTACTTAGGTCTTAGAAGAGAGCTGTATTTTGAGACACCTTCACAACAGCAGACTTCTTGGTCGTCTGGCTCTTCACAGCCTTTCCTCCTCCTTTTCCTGGATGTTCCCTGAGCCTTGGGTAACTTTTTTTTTTTTTTAAAGAAAAGCTAAGAGCTCTGTGGAAAATTCTTCTTTATTTAGTAAACGATGGACAGACCTTCCCTTAAACGTCAGTTTACTAAGTTCCTTTTTTCACCAAAATGTTAGCTTAGAGTTGAAGTCCAAAAGAGAAGATTTGATGCAGCATTTTGGTATTAGCCACTTCAAAATACGTACATCATCTAGCTATGAAATATTGTGAATTGTTCTATTTTTAGATACATACTTATTTTCAACATTCCTCTTCCTGCAGCTATCTTGAGAAAAGAAGTAGGTTGGTCAGTTATGGTCTCTTTCCTAGAACTATGGTTTCAAAATTTGTGGAAGAAGGAGTTTTGCTCACCTGGTGTTGTGTATCCAGTTTACACAAGAGGTTGTCAAGGGACCCCTCCCCCAGCCATGCCTATTGGTTTGCAGTGGAAAGAGTTACTGTATCTTACCTTGCATCAGTTCCTGTCATGTGATACAATTCATTACCAGAACAAATCAGTGTAAACTAGTATACGATTAACTTTTCCTGGGGCTGGAGAGATGGCTCAATGATTAAGAGCACTGGTTGTTCTTCCAGAGGTCCTGAGTTCAATTCCCAGCAACCACATGGTGGCTCACAACTGTCTATAACGAGATCTGGTGCCCTCTTCTGGTGTGTCTGAAGAGAGTGACAGTGTACTCATATGCGTAAATAAATAAATCTTTAAAAAAAATTTAACTTTTCCTAAAAAGTGTCCATCTCGGCTACCCAGAAACAGAAGTTCTAATAATCTGACAAATACATCCTGAAGTGTTCTCTTTTTTCTTACAGTCTTACTTGTTCCTGGATTTAAAAGTCAGAATCCGGACATTCTGTTATCGTATGGAGACAGGCTGTTCCTGGAGGTCAAGGGAACCGCTCCTGCCCTTCAGGGGCCGTCAGAATGGCGGCTGGCCGAATCATTGCTGGGCTTGCCGTGTTCCAGAATCTGCCTGGCATTTACAACTAACAGCTCAAATTTACTAGTGTCCCTAGAGAGATTGAGAGGCCAGGATGACACATTCCTGCCAACCTCACAAAAAACAGAGGCGTGAACCAAAAAACATCACTGTAACCTTTTCCAGTAAATGCTGAGCCTCTCAAATGTGCTTGGATCTACCAACCAAGCCATTGTCTTCCTCTCATCCTTGGTGCGGAAGCCGTATCGCCGGGAGACCATTGCTTTGAGAACTTGGAGCCCTTGCGGAGTTTAGAGAACTTCAGTGTCCATTGACCTCACCCTCGCCACCCAGTTCATCCGTTGAGTTAGTCACACAGACTCCTTCGTCTGTGATAAGAGTTGGCTGCAATGGCCAACGTGTGACTTTAGAGAATTTGCTTTTGTAAAGGTGAAATATTTTACTGGCTTCATGGTTCTCCATTGCTTCCTTGTCCTGGAGTGTAATCTCCAGGACACCAGAGCTTCCTAGCATTCACAGTCCTTTCCATACCTCAGTATTAAATTTTGTCCTTTGGTTCCAGAGCCACCCTGTTACCTGTCTCACGTTCTGCTTCTGGGTGCTCTTGTATCTCTTTGTTGAGATAACTTTCCTGTAAACTTAAAAGATAACCTTTAAGAGAGGTACATCCATTGACAGTGGTATGAATTTAAGTACTACAAATGGAGTATTTTGTTTTCCTATTTTTTTATTTCGATATTAAGTACTTTCAAAAATATAAATTGCATTTGAAACTTAAACTTTTTGGTAAAGAAGACTGGGTGTGGTCGCCTATTCCAGTTCCCAGCACTTGGAAGATCTCTATGAGTTCAAGGCCAGCCTGGTCTACATAGAGAGTTCCAAGCTAACCAAGAATACTTAGTGAGACCCTGTCTCTAAATAGATCATTTTCTTTGAATATCTCCAGGGAGACACACACACACACACACACACACACACACACAGAGACACATTTTCAGCTGGGTTTTCCTTTAATGTATCTACAAAAAGAAGCAGAATGTCAAAGCAAAGTCAGCATGCTTACAATAAATACTTATGTATTTGTTGAGCAATTACAGTTATCTGTGTCTGTGAGAACGATTAGTAAGACAATAAGAGACAAAACTGTCTGATTCATCATCTCCTCCTCTCAGAGCATGTCAGTGAAGGCCAGTTTCATAAAGCTATGTCACTAACTCATTGAAGTGTGTGACAACCAAGTTTGCTTTCTCTTCCGATACAAGTCAGGTGTTGATCGCATACACGTCCATGACTTGAGAAAATGTGTGAATACGCTTACTGCTGGTCTTACCTTTTTTTGAGAGAGAGCATGTGGAGTTTCCGAATGAGCTTCCTCTGCTGCTCGTGCTGACATTGTTCTCTTGAGAAACCTTGCTCTCTGTGGGTACAGTTTTCCAGCTTGGTTCCTGAGCTTTTTCTATGTGGAATGACGATGGAACCATGCGATTCCTCTATGGAAGAGCACAACATGGTTTTGGTAGAGTGGTATCCTATTAACAGCTAAGGAACAAAAGGTTGTTAAGGAGACATACTGATGAATCTAATGTTTGCACACGCCAGTTCCACTTGCATAATATAAAAATCTGTAAAACGTTGACATTCCAAAAATAATTCGGTTAAAATATCTGGATCTTTGTCTTTAGACCATAGGGCATACTCTTGGAAGGACACTTAAATAACCAGGACCTGTAGATTGGGAAGAAGCACTGTGACTGAAATGTGTGTGGTGGCATATGTCGGTTCTCTTCTATTGCTTTCTAAATCAAAGCCAGGATAAGACATGTGTGAGCTGAGGCTTAGAGTGTGAATTTTTCCCTTTCTGTAAGCGTTTTGTAGTTTCTTGGACAGTTCTCAGAATGTTCAAAGAGTTGCTCTGAAACATTTTCTGACCTAGTTTTGGGTTGGAGTATACTTGTATCCCAGTGGGATACAAGCTAAGTAAACTCAAATGTATACTGAATGTAAATTGCTCTGAAGGCCCTGGGTCACAAGTTAATAGATTCTGGACCTTGCTTCTCCCTTTCATGAGCCAGACATTCCTTGGATTTAAGGGTAGGTTTAAATTAAAGAGTAGCAAATTGCTTCCTTCTTTGGAAATAGACAACCCCCCCTCAAAAAAAGAGGGGGAAAAGAAGAAAAAAATCACCCTTTTGATAATAAAACGGTTTTCTATCGTGTCAGAACAGTTACTGAGAAAAACAGCATGAAGGGAAAATTGGATAATTTATTCAAATTTTACCCCTTTGAAAATGGAATGTGTTTAATTAAAGGAAAATTGACTTATTTTCACATGTCTTGGAAATAATGAGGCAAATGAATATGGCTCTAGTAGAAATTTAATGAACATGACCAAATAAATCCTGCCACGTGGGAGGGAATCCAGTCACTCTATCTGCGTTGTAATTGAGCAAAACATTTTCACTCTTTTTAGAATTGTCTTTGGAATTCTTTGATGAGCCAACCCCTGCCCCAAATCAACATCTTTATTATCACACCTCAAATAATCTTCCTCAGCCTGATCCTCCACTTACTGTATCAGACTTGGCTCAAGCTGTTTCCGGAAATGCAGGGCATTCCCTTATAAGACAGCCCCATGTGTTCGTTCAGAAACCAGGGCTGAGTGCCTCCAGTACAGGGCCAGGTATACTGTCCTAAGACAGAGGAGTCTGCCTCTGGGAAGGGGGTGGGACTGGAGCAAAGGCAGGTGTAGATCATGAGACATGCTCATCTCTTTGTGGATGAATGATGGAGAAGAAAACTTCCCAGGCAGAGCTGGGGTTTGTGCTGGTGGCAGCACAAAAGCTGTGCAAATGTTTCAAGATGAGCAGAATCTAGTTAAAAGATGAGGACAGAGTGTGTGGTGGGGGTTGGTAGCTAGATGATGAGGGCTCTCCCCCCATGAAAGGCGGGAATGCGTTGGATAAGCATTGAGTTATGACTGGCACACAGTTTACCCATTGAAAATATCTACTGTGGTGTTTGCAGTGTGTTTGTTCATAAAGTTGTGCAAACATTGTCACAATCTAATTTAGAAACTGTCCATTCCCCTAAAAGAAATCCACCCCCTATTTACTCTACACCTTGGGCAACTTAAAAACTACTTTTTGTTTCTAGAGATTTGCCTGTTGTGCGTATTTCATTAAAAATGAACATTTTTAATTGTGATAAATCCAGTTATCTTCTTTCTTCTGTTACGTGTGCTTTTACATGTATGCTGTGATATTTTTTTCTTCTTGGAGCCAAGCATCCAACCTGATTGATTTGTATGTGATATCCAGTTATCCTGTGTGTTTGGTGAAGACACCCGCACCCCATCCTTGTCATGTAGTGAGCTGCAGACACAAGCTGCAGACACAGTGAAAGCCCCTCTCCAAAAACAAGGCAACCTTTGACTTCTGCATGCATGCACACACAAATGCACATACTCAAGTGTATACACACAAACATGGACTAACACACTACTACAAATACATACATTAAAAAAAAATTTACCATAGGGATTTCAACTCCGCTTAGTAGGAATTTATAATATAGTGCATCACCATTGAAAGCCTAAGGAGATGTTTAATAAATTAGATAAGGAATTTATTGAAGTTCAACTTAAAGATGGAGGTAGGTTTGTAGAAGCTGTTGGCACTTTGTTCTTCTTCTTTTTTTTTCTACATTACAGAATATTGTGTGTGATGTGATTCTAGCTTCACAGACAGCAGTCAAAAGTATTTAAGCAGGATGGTGTTTCCTTGGCCCTGTATACTGCTGAAGACAGAGTTGCTGGTTCCCCTGGGCTCTAGGCTGCTAGTTCTTACTCCCATCCTGTCTCCCATCCTGTCTCCTTCAGCTTCAGCTTGACTCCGCTATAATCCAGCCTCCACGGTGCAGCCAGATCAGGCTTTGCAGGCAGCACATCCACCCACATAGCGTTACCCACTGTAAAATCCTTGAGTCTTTCCCAGTGACCATAAGATAATTTCTAGACTTCTTAGCCTAGATGAGCAAACTATAATTTTTTTCCTGTGTACTTTTCCAGCTCTTCTCTGATCCTTTGCAAGAAAATCACCAGTGTACACCAAGCTGTCCACCATTCCCCCAAAGAAGAATTTTCTTGCATACCTGAATACCTTTGGACATGCTGTTCCTTTTACTGGGGGCTTCCCAAACTTCCTTTATTTATCTGGCAAATTCCAGGCTAGCCTTTGAAATTCAGCTGCCCAGCCACTTCCCTGCTAGGCATAGTTGAATGTCTCATCTTCAGAACCTTCGAGAACTTTTGAATTCTTTCCCCCGTATCCTTAGCATTAATGGGATAGGTGTTCCTGTAGGTATCAGGGAGTTGGAACTCACGTGACCTGTTGTACTTTCAGCTCACGCTCTCACTACTGAACCCCACTCTCTATCCCAGTGTCAGGATTCTCTGGAGTTGGTCTGAGGCCTGGTACCAATTTTCCATCAACTGTGATGCAATTAGAAAAAGAAAAGCCCTGTTCTGTGGTTAATTTTTTTAAAAAATCGAAATCAGTTCATATTTGAGGTGCTAAAGTGTGTTCATAAAAAGGTTTGATAGTAGATTATGGGGTGTGTTTATGCTTCTGGTTGACAACTTTTCCATCAGAGTGTTAAAGTTGTTGAAAGTTTACAGTTTCCTGAAACCCAAGGTCTGGGAACACTGCTGTATCTCATGGGGTGGCACCAAGTCCCCAGAGTCAAAGCCTGTGAGTCATCCTTGGCTTTCCCTCCTCTCTATCCCTCCACCCCCGCCACATTCAGACACTTAGCAAGTCCTGCCAAGTCAACCTCCTAAATATTTCTGGAATCTGTCCTCTCCCTCTGCCCTTGCTGCTAGCTCCTCAGGACAGTCTTCCTTTATTTTCCCGATGCTGCTGCAGCAAGAGTCCTGTTTGGTCTCCTAGCCGCTCTTCTCTTACCCATACTGCAAGAGTGAGGGATTTGAAAATGAAAATAGCCGTTTTCTAGAGGATAAATTTGTCGTGCTGTACAAGATTTCTCTAGTGGCACTGGCTTTCTTGTTGATCACCTTTCTCTTGGGTTCGAATCCCCTTTCTCTGCCCAAAACTCTCAGTCATCGAAGATAGTTCTGCAGTCATTTCTTCTGTGAACCTTTTACTACATTTCAAGATTAGATGCACCTTTTGCTTCTCTTAAAATGCCGTTTGTTTATATATGTGTAGCATTTAAAAACACACACATAGAAGCATTTACACAGTAGTTGGTGCTCATCCTTTTAATGGCTGCCTTCTCTGCTACACTCTGGACCGTTATGATCATTTATTTTGTCTTATGATGTTTCTCCCAGCACTTTATACAGTTCATAGAAATAAATGTTTATTGGTTAATTTATATGAAGATATGATCACATGTCTAGTGCAAAAGGCTTAACTGACTGCAGTGAGAGTAAGGACAGAAGTCTTCATGAGGACATAGAGCATCGTCAGTATATCACGTTTAAAATGTCCGAACAATCTTTAGTGCACATCGCCAAAAAATCCCATTGAAAACAATAATGTCTGAAAATGGTGTAAGGGGGGTTTCACGTATAAGTCAGTCGTAGAGTGCTTACTTAGCGTGCACAAAATCCTGATTTCAAGCTTCAGCAACACGAGTGCGCACGAACATACACACACACACACACACATGCAGGCACGCACGCATGCACGCACACATACCCTACACTCAGAGTGTGGGAATTTATGAAAGGAGGAATCCAGTATTCGAAATATCCAGTTATGAGGAATATCCAGTTGCCTAATATGTTTCAAATAAAGATGTTCAGTGTTTGTAAAGAAATCTGACTTGTAGTTATGTTGAGAAATTCCTCATTCTCTCAATTTTTTATTGCTGCTAATGTGAATATTTATTTTGTCTGAAACAAGATCAAACTCAAAAGTAAGTATGAGTCACAGAAATATAGCAAGTCATGCTTTACTATTTACATGTTTTTATACCCTGCAAAACTACCCAATTTCAGGTCTGTATGCTTAAGCTGTTGCGAAATAGTTCTTTCAGTGTTTCTGACTGTTGCTTTCTGACCTTTTAATACAGTTTTCCATTTAGTGTCTTCACAGAGTTACAGAATTTACCTAAGTTGTTAACAGGGTAATGCTTGGAGGTTTTGTCAGGATAGACCTATTTTTTTTAAAGATTCTATTTATTTTATGTATATGACTAGTACACTGTAGCTGTCTTCAAACTTACCAGAAAAGGGCATCAGATCCCATTACAGATGGTTGTGAGCCACCATGTGGTTGCTGGGAATTGAAGTCAAGACCTTTGGAAGAGCAGTCAGTGCTCTTATCCACTGAGCCATCTCACCAGCCCTAGACCTAATTTTTAAGTGTAATTTTTATAAGTACTGTTTTATAAGTACTGTGCTTAGTCATTTTGATTGTCAGTTTCTTGCTATTGGTAGAATGTGTTTTTTTTTTCCATTCTGCTCTCTGCCTGTTTTCTCATCTATGAAAATACTCAATAGAACTACATACTCTCTAAAGCTCCCTCTACTTAGGAAAGTCCAGTGTGTGTTTATGTTTTATGGTTTTTTTTTTTAAATAGAGAGTTCTCATTGACCTGAACCTCATCAAGTAGAGTGTCTTTCTATAAGGCCCCAGGGATGTGCCTTCCTCTACCTCATTATTGGTGGATTTACAAGCATACATTACCACACTCAGCCTTTCAAAAACGTTTTTTAAATTAACATTTATTTATTTTGTGGGTGGAGAGCTGGGAGATGTGCGGGGACAACTGTACTAGTGTGGCAATCAGAGGACAACTTGTGACAGCTTTGGGGGGTAAGTTCTCACCAAGTGGGTCTCAAGGATTGAACTCAGGTGAGTGCATCACGCTTGGCAAATCGCCGTCACCCTTTCAAGTTCCTCACCGTAGCAGCACACTCCTGGACTTCTGTACCTGGGTTCTAGGTACCTGAAACGCGACAGTCGCTGTCCACTCTCTCTCTCCCAGTTTCCAGTTCTGTCAGATGTTGAGTTTGTTCACTTATGTTACTGATAGTTGCTCTGTATTTGGGTAGAGTATTGAAAATTGTATATCATCATTGATTAAGGAATGGTAAGCATTTTTCCCCCTCTGAGAAGAAAATTAAGAAATTGGGGTTGTTCAATTTACTAATTTTAAAATTATATTTTCAGGATTAATTATCAGGATGTTTAATAAATTCAGGAGCAGATTGAAGTTAATGATGTGAGAGAACACTTTGGCCTTTGATTGTGGCTGTTTAAAAAACAATTTTGTGCTTGTTTATTTGTTTTATTTTTAGAGACAGCGTTTCTCAGTGTGGCCTTGGCTGTCCTGGAACTCACTCTGTATACCAGGCTACCTTTGAATTCACAGAAATCCATTTGCCTCTGCCTCTCAAATGCTAGGATTAAAGGCATGCACCACCCTGCCCAGTTCAAAAACCATGAGAAATAGAAAATTTTAATAAGAAAATTTTTTTGGAATTCCTATTTTAAAACAGTGCTTATTTTTCTTATTAAAAAGCTAGTAAGTTCTACAGGCGTTCTTGCAGAGGACTTGATCCCCCAGCACCTCTTTGGTGGCTCACAGCTGTCTCTAAGTCCAGTTCCAGAGCATCGAACTACAGTTTTTGACCTCTGAGGACACCAGGCATGCACATGGTATCATTCACACATAAAGGCAAACCCATCATACACATAAAAATAAATAAATCTTCAAAAAATGTTTTATGAAATAAGCTTTTCTGGTAGACAATATAGATAAGGAAGTAATCAGAAAACAAATATTTCATAATTTTATCCCCCAAAGATAACCACTGATAGCAATGTGACTTTTCCTGTGCTGTTCTGTTTACATATACGGAATCATACAGGACAAACTCTTCCAAGCCTGCAGGACATCATGAAAGCCTTTTGTGCCCAGTAAATGTAGATCTGTATCATTGTATCATGAGAGCGAGAGAGCGAGAGAGCGAGAGAGCGAGAGAGCGAGAGAGCGAGAGAGAGAGAGAGAGAGAGAGCAAACGAGAATGAGAACACTGAAAGTTCCTTATCAGTTTGCATTCCCAAGAAATGGGGGACATGAGAGCCTATAACTTTGAATATCGCATCACAAATTGTTTTTGTTAGTATTACTAGATTTTTGTTTATTTCCTTTATGTTACAACTTTATGGTCATTTGCGATTCCTTAAAAGGAAAGGACTTGCAGGGTTGCTTTATTGGATGAGGATCTAATCGTAAGTACCTGAGTGGATTAGTGCTGGCTGGGATAAGGTGACTCACGTTCTGAGGGTGTGGTACTGGAGAGTTTTGGCGTATAGCATAGGTCAGACGTGTTTCTCCTCCTAAGACTGTGCAGGCAGTCTTCATCACACGTGGCTTCCAAGTTTTGGCTGCTTTGTCGTTTTTCCTCAAGAGAGGCCCAAGCTGGAAAATGGGGCTTTTACAGGTCAGCAATGGAACGAGAACTGAATGTTGACAGTTGTCCAGAATGTTCCGCACTGTATGTGACTCAAGCCAAAGCTGTTCACTTTTAAAAATACCTCTTAACTCTTCTGTTCTTGGAGTCAGAGTAGCTTTTTCAAGCCCTTTTTGGTGAATTGCCGTGTGTCATTTTTCTAACCAGTCAAAGGACAAGCACAAGAGGGCAAAAGATCAGTCATCTGTAGCTTTTCAGTTTTCTGTGTGTGTGTGAATTTTCTGAGCGTTTTTCTCAGTCTGCCCTCCGTGTGTGTGTGTGTGTGTGTGTGTGTGTGTTATGTGTTTGTGTGTGTTTTGTTTGTATGATACATGTATGTGTGGTGTGTGTGTGTGTGTATGATGTGTGTGTTGTGATGTGCCTGGTGTGTGTGTGATACGTGTTTGTGATCTGGTATGTGTGTGGTTGTGTGTATGTGTGTTGTGTCTAGTGTGATTGGGGGTGTACTTTGTATGATGTGTGTGTTGTGTCTGGTATGTGTGTGTGGTCTGGTGTGTGTGTGGTCTCGTGTGTGTGGGAGTGGGGGGTGGTCTGGTGGGTATGTATGTGTCGTGTCTGGTGGGTATGTGTGTTTTGTGTGTGTGTTGTCTGGTATGTGTGTGTTCTGGTGTATACGTGTGTTGTGTCTGTGTGTGTGTGTTGTGTCTGGTGTGTGTCGTGTCTAGTATTTATATGTAGTGTGTGTGTGTGTGTGTGTGTGTGTGTGTCTTGCTGTGTGTGTGTAGACACCAGGGGTGGCAGCACAGTGAGACCTGCATTGCTGCCCCTCACTTTTCCTGTAACAGAGCAGAAGTTGAAATTTGCTCCCAACACAGCTCTCTGTTCCCGTGCTTTAAGTACAAAGACCTCTGCTGGCCCTTTCCTCCCATTTGTTTTGACTTGTATTTAAACATCTTTATTAAGATACAGTATGAACACCATAAAATTCACCTGTGCAAGCGTGTAGTCTAGTGATCGTTCCAGTACGTTTACCACGATTGTGCAGCTATCTCCATAACCTAAATTTAGAATGTTTTCATCCCCCTCGAAAGAAACCAAGAAGACAGAGCATTTGCTCCTGTGTCTTCCTCCAGCCCCTGTGTTCCAGTCCAAGGCAACTAAATACTCAGTCTGTTTTTGACTCTGTGGTTCAGCCTATTTCTCTACACTTCATACAAATGGAATCATGCAACCTTCATGACAGGATTCTTTCATTTAGCAGAAATTTTTCCAAGGTTTACCCAGCATAGTATGTATCCATATTTCTTTTTATTACTAACTAAGACTGTACATGGGTGTGCCTCATTGCTTTCTCCATTGGATGATGGATATTTATTTCACTTGGTTTTGCCTTTTGGCTTTTATGAGTGGTGGTGCAAGTCAAAGACAAGGACCGTCTCATAGTTTCTGTGTGCACTTCGAGATGTCAGAATATGTAGAAGTTAGCTGGCAACCCAGGGACAGACACGTAAGAATTTCATAATGGATGCAGTATGGCAGGTCTGGCCCTTTTGGTTCAGCGTCAGTTACAGAGGCCTGCTTGCCCAGGGCTCTAAGGACCTTCTCTTCTACTTTGCTCATGACCTTCTCCAGAGCTATCACTTTGAAACTTCCATCCACTCAGTAGCTATTTCCTGAGTACTCTCTGTGTGTCAGATACTGCACTGTGCGGTAGAGACTATGAAAGGCAAACGGACAGGTGCTTCCAGTTCAAACCTGCTTTTAAAGTTAGCTACTCTGTACTCTGACTTGCTTGTAATACCTTGGACTGGAGTCCCCTTCACCCCAGATGCATGGGTTTGGGGTTCACTAGCTTTCATCCTGAATTTTGACCCAGATGCTTTGTATGGTTGAAGTTAACCATCATGTAAGGAGACTTGCATAAGCTAAGAACTTTGCCCTGTCTGATAGAGACATCATCGATAAGAAGGCGGTCGTAAGCTGTCGCTGTGGCTGCTCAATTCTTCAATCAAATCTAGACCCAAGGAGTCTGCAGCTGGCAGGCAGGTTTCTTCTATTGGGAGAGGCGGCTTCATCTTCCTTTTGAATGTTCAGAATGGTTAAGCATTAGTTCTGGACTCATCAAAACTTACCAACCCCTCATTGCTTAGATGCTGCGCGCTTGTCCCGTCCGTCCGTCCCCTGCCCCCCGCCCCCCCCCCGCCCCCCGAGGTTTGTGAACATCTGTAGGGCAACTCAGAGCTTATTTCAGTCCTGTTACTATTATCTTCTTTACAAAGAAAAAAAAGTTTTCTTGTTTCTGCTATAAAGTATCATTTTTCCTTTTTTCACCACAAAATGACTGCAACTAGGCTGCAGCCTCATATCTTTTCTGCCTCTGGTGCAGGCTGGATTTGAAGAGCTAATGGGGAAATGCAGCTAGTGCTTGCTGCAGGACACTGGGGCGGTCCTGGATTCTGTTGGTCTACATTCATTAGAAGAGTTGGTTGTAAGGATGAGCAAAGCAAGATGAAGGCATCGCAGAATCCTGTCTACCCACGGAGCCATCCTCAGTAGCGGATTTGTGATCTAATGGTTGCACCAGTTGTTATTGGTCGTGTTCAGGAATGTTTCCATACACAGAAATTCCACTGTTTGCTTTATTTTCGGTATTTACTGTAGTGCAAGTCTCCTCATGTAAACTTGTGCAGTTTAGGGGATTCCCGGCTCGTCTTGAAACTTTTTTTTTTTTGGTCTAAAAAAAAAAACCTAACAGAACCATAGTTGCCAGGTGCATGTAAGTAGAGACCGAAAGTAGATCCTGCCACCCTGAGGGCCCTGGAAGGAGATGAACTGTGGGCTTGCTGCTGGCTGGCACTAAGGCTGGAGGAGTCTGCAGGTGAGGGACATGGGACGTTGCCCTCATGCTTCCCCCATTAGATTTGCATAAGAGGCTTCCTCTATTAGATTTGCATAAAGGCTTTCCCTCACCTGAGGTCTCCGTTGTTAATTTGATGTGTTGGTGTGTTTCCACTTGCCACCAATAGTGGTTGGGAAGAAGTTTGTTTAATTGTGGGTTTCAGAGGCACATCCCCCTGGGCATTGGACTCAACCTTTAATTAATTGAACTATGTATATTTATATTACTTTTAAGTCTTTCTCTCTCCCTCATTTCCTTTCCTGTTCTAGTTTCCAGGTTCCTGTTAGTGATGAGCTTGACTGTCTGTCTTTTCTTCCTTTGTCTCCTTTTGCTCCATAAAATATCTCTGGTCAGAGCAGAAACCTCGAGTAGGAATTAATTTCCTGAAACTGTTCCAGGCTGGCCCTGAACTCACTGTGTAGCAGAGCCCTTGGCCTTCTATTGCTCCTTCCTGCCCTCACCCTGTGAGATGTATGCCAGCATGTTCTGTTTGTAGTGCGCTAAGGCACACACACAAGGCTTCTCGCATGAGAAGCAAGCATTCCATCCCTGGCCCCTCCGATAGGAATTCTTAAAGAAGTTAGAATTTATTAGCTATGCTGCTGTGCTTTTGCCCTGATGACAAGCTAATGGAGGAGCCAATCACAGGCGGTAAATAGGTAAATAGTCAATAGTCTCCCATAAAGTCAGAGAAGCCCAGTTATGGAGAGTGGTGCTTTCTAAACCTTTTCCACTCCTGAACCCTTTCTGCCCAAGAAATATTCTGCAACCCCAAGTATATGAGTATATAAAATATATACGTAAATGAGACATGTACCGGTAATAAGCCAAATAATTATACTGTGAAACAGTTTTCTAAAATATATACAGTTTTACTATTTATTGAAGATGAAATTTAATGTGTATTTCTGATGGGCTCGAAAACTTTTAAAATATTAAAGCGTGGCTGAACATGTGATGTGAAAAACAGTATTCTGTGTTTGCCAGAATTTATCAACATTTTGATTTTCTAATTGTCAACACTGAGAACAATGTTTTGAATACATACTATAAAATAACAACAATTTTAGATAAGGCCACTGAAAAAATATTTTGATATTCTGTCTTAATCCCTAGCCATAATTCATTTGATGACTGTTTACAAAGCTCATCAGCAACTCAAAATGGCAGCTTTAAAAAGGGAACGTTATAACACAGTTCAGAGAATTTGTTATTTAAGATGGTGAAGAGGGACAGTAGGAAAGCATTGTCTTTGTGGTCCATAATTAATTCACGATATTTCTACAACAACAGACAGCTTTGTGTGTGCAGTGCATAGCAGTCTGGGCTGGGCACTTCCAAAGAGAGCTTCTTGGTGTTGTGGAACTTGACAACATATGCAGTGGGAAGGGTGCAGGCTGTGTGCAGTGGGAAGAGTGCAGGCTGTGTGCAGTGGGAAGGGAAGGGTGCAGGCTGTGTGCAG
>NW_021604752.1:671486-684146 GCF_004785775.1 Grammomys surdaster | reverse complement strand
AGTGGGAAGGGAAGGGTGCAGGCTGTGTGCAGTGGGAAGGGAAGGGTGCAGGTTGTGTGCAGTGGGAAGGGTGCAGGCTGTGTACAGTGAGAAGGGAAGGGTGCAGGCTGTGTGCAGTGGGAAGTATGCTTGCTGCCATACAAGTTTGTTGTGGCCAGAATCTCCTTGGAAAAGTTAATGTTTTTAACTTTCAATTAATTTTTGGTCATTGTGTGTTCAGAAACCTTTTCTGTTGCCAAATAGTTTGCCACTCTAATATTCAGCTACTCAACCCTATGGGTTAAGGAGCTGTAACATAGAAGACACTGGTGCTACTTGCATGCATGAACTTAAATCACTGTTAGCTGTACAGTATAACTAACTATACAGGATGCTTTTGAGGTCAGGTATTGATGTGTTGAAGTCAGTAATTTCAAAATATTTGTACATATCTTATGACTATTTCTTTTAGACGTTACCGACATTACCAGTGTTTATTGTGCGTTATTTCCGATGAGTCCCTGTATAATACATGCTTTGCCAGGGGTTAGAGCTAGTTTTCCTGTAAATTAAAAAAACAAAACAAAACAACAATCTCAATTCTAATTCAGAAATATGACTTCACTGACTCAGGTAACTTTTCTAAATTCAGAAAGTAGGTCAGACAGAAGAGGCTCCAGGTACTTAAACAAGATCCCCTGAAATCTCTGGCTACATTCTGTGCTATGTGAACTGAAGTGGCCGCCAGCAGGTGCAGGCATTTTGCCTCTCCAGTCCGGTAATGCTAATATAAAGAGAGTTTTACTCTCGGTTGCAGTGAAATTCCCGGGACCGAGTCTCCAGATTCCGTCCATCGCTCACGTGCTTTACCTGCCCCGCGGTATCCATCAAAGCCTTTAAACTGAGTAAAGCACCTGCATGGGGCAGGTACTGACACACGTTCGTTCGTAAGATGCTGCAAAATCGCAGTTACCATTAGCAGCTTAGTCATTGCTGCTGGTGCTAAATACTTCTGGAGTTTGTCATCTCATGTTGATGGAGAATCATTGCAGACACAGTCTGTATTTCATGAGCAAAAAGAGCCATCTAGCCACTGTACAGCAGGGTGGGGTGGGTGAAGACTGAGTTGGTGCACAAGCTGTACCCACCAAAAGCACTTCATGAACCTTCAAGATTAGACAAGGGGTTAAAGGGGGGGGACTTTCTCAATTTCAGGTTCTGGCTCTAGTTCAAATAAGAATTTGTCATGTCCCTCGGGCAGCTGTGCCAGACAGTGCTCAGCTCTGGAACTATTTGGTATCCAAACAATGAAGACTGTGCAGAGGTCAGGGAAACCTGACAGGAAAAGAGTCCTCTTAAAACTTCCTGCTTAGCCAATAATACAGATTTCCCTTTTATTATAGCCACAATAGAAAGGCAGAGGTTGTGTTTACAAAGCTTGTTGTTTGGGAGACGTTTGTAAATTGTAAACTTTGGAAATCCCAAACCTACTGGATGGAATGTAATCCTGTCCATTAGTCTTTTGCCAGTACATAGATCCTGGGCAGCAAGTTAAACTGAGACTGTGAACAGGAAGCAGCTATTAAGAATTACAATGGGTAGGATGCAGAGTTAATTCAGGGAATGTTTTCTTAGAGGACACCAGGATAGCAGGAAAGCTGAATGCTGTGTGGGCTGTGTACTTGTTCTCTACTCCCCACACCAATCTCCCCAACAACCCCAGGCAGCAGCTGGACGTCCGACCAATAGTGACAGCAAGCAAAGTAGCTCACAGGGTGGGACAGTTAGGGGTTGGCCGATCTCCATAAGAAACGACAGTGAGTTGGATCGAGTTCACTCTGTTAAGATGGCTAACCTCAATAAACACTGAGAGCCACTTCTCACTTTTACTCTTTAAAAAATAGTGCTTATTTATGTGTACGTGTGTGTACCTGCATGAGTTTATGTGCACCAGGTGTGTGCAGGGGCCCTTGCAGGCCACAAGAGGGTGTCAGATCTTCTGGAGCTGGGATTTTAGGCAGTTGTGAGCTGCCCTGTGAGTACTGGGAACCAAGTCTGGATCATCTGGTGGAGCAGCGAGCACACTGAACGGCTGCCCCATTTCCCCAACCCCTCCTTCTCTCTCTGTGAATGGGTGCTTCCTCAGATCACATGGTATGAGTCTGTGATGAATGCTGACTGTGATTTCCCACTGATGGTCAGTGCAGTGAGGTTACACTCTTCCTCTGGAAATGTAGTAATGCAATCAATGGTATTTTGTCATATTGCTGAATATTTTAGAAAGTCATAAATGTCAGCCAAGAAATCATACAGTGGAAATTATTTCCCAGTGTTTATGTCAAAATGGCCAGATTTGTCTTGCTCTTTTCTTTTGCAAGTCCATGGAATGTAAACAGGATTCGTATACATTATTTATTTATTTATTTACTTATTTATTTGGTTGCAGGTTGTTAACATTCATCCAAATACTAAGACTTTGGTTTATTATAATTGGGTTCTGTGGAACTTAACTGTATTGAAATATTTATTGTGTTTTGCCTACCAAAATGACTACTGTTTGATTTGGAGTAATTTTAGAGGGAACCATAGATAAAAAGATACCATGAATATTGGGTTCTAGAATTTCCAAAATCAATAATCGCAAATGTTGGCTCAAAATGTATTTTCTATCCATTACAATTAATGCAACTATTAACTCTTAGTATAATATTATATACAGGCTATATATAATTATGTATATATTCAACTATATATAGAATATATCATTACATATATACATATAGTTTATATATAGTGTATAATGTGTATATATATATATATATATATACACACACACACATACACACATGTAACTAAACAATTAAAGCAGCTTTAGATTACAGTGAAGAGCAGTATTTTCTCAGATGTCTTCTTTTGAAGTAGCCCACCTACAAGTGCCTGGACAGCTGGCACTGAAGCCTCAAAGCAGGAAGTCTGTTGCTTATTTCCTTGATGTGGATTGTGAATCTCCAAGGAGATTATGATATCCTCCGCTTTGCAAATTAACAGTAACACCTGAAATTTAAAAATAGTCTCTTCTTGAACCTGTATGAGTAACTTGTACATAGCACCTGATTTCTTACCGCTAACAATGTATGAGTACATGCATTAGAACCCACACGAGGCGGCTGGAGGGATGGCTCAGCAGTTAAGGATCTTGCTCTTGCAGAGGACATGATTTCAGTTCCTAGCACCCAAATGCTGGTGCACAACCATCTGAAACTCCAGTTCTAGGTGATCTGAAGTTCTCTACCTCCAAAGGCACCAGTTATACACATGATGCACATACATGCAGGCAAAATACATACATGAACTAAAATAATATTTGGCTGTATGCACTGCCACACACCTGTTTAGATTCATTCCACTTCTCAGTTTTCCCCCAGATTCATCATTTAAGACAGTCGGCACCGGCTTTGTCAAGCTCGCCTCTACCTAATTCTTGCATCCTTCATGTGAAACGGAGTTACCTTAGGTGACATTAGCAGATATTAATATTTTGAAGAGCAAAGTGTTACATAAAGAGAAGCAGCTTGGGTGGTTAAATGTTATTCATGAATTGTGTCATACAAGAGTCTTGAAACGGTTTCATTGAGATGTAGCAACATTGCATACAGCCAGAGCTGTTAGGTAATTTTTAAGACAGCGGTTCAGGGAATGTTGACCTTTGGCTCAACTGTGTTATGTCCTTATCATGATTTTTTTCTTTTTCTGAAAATTAGTAGCAGCAAGCACACACACACACATACACAAAGTGTGTGTATGTGTATTTGTGTTTGTGTGTCTATGTGTGTGTGTGTGTGTGTGTACGTGTGTGTGTCTATGTGTATGTATATGTATCCCTTTAATAAGAACCAGAGCTGTTCATTAACTGACATGTGATGGCTGACATGTACTTTTCATTAAGGGATATCTTAGCTATAATGGGAATTTTTTAATTGTACTGGATATGTTCTGGCCTACGTATAATATTTTGTATTTTATTTCACTATATCCCATTTTTGGCTCATTGTAGTTTTATTGCAAATACGGAAGCATCAGATACAAAGAAGCTCTCTGATTTGCAACTCTTTTCTTTCCTCTGGGAAGAACTAGTTGAAAGATGTTAATAGTCACAAGGTGACTAAAAGCAGCTTATGTGCCAAGAGTCAAACTAGCAAGTTCAAAGAGCCCCTTTGATAGTCTCCCCAAATGTTAAACTATGCGTGATAGCAAGCCATTCACACTATGGGCTTTCTACAGTTTATTAATAGATTAAGATTGATTATAGTGTTTTGTATATTTTGTTAATATTTGGTGTAGAGTTAGAAAAAAGTACTATGTTTGAAGGCCACATACCTCAGAAATAAGGTAGCATGGCCCTGTAAACCAACCAGGCCTTGAAAGTTTAGTAGAGGTAGCATCTGTATTGAACCATGGCAGTGAACCCTTGCTATATCAAGGGGACTCTGTGTACACACAACTTCTTGGAGGATGCTTTTAAATCCTTAAATGAAAACATAATACAAATAGCATTTTATACATTTCCTCTTATTATTTATATTACATTCATCTCAAAGAAGTTTCCTTACAGCTTATTTATGGATGGCTTGTTTAATTCTTTAGACAGCCTGATGAGACAGCCATGCTTGAGACAGTGTGATAAACTAAAATACTTTTTGTCCTTGGGCTTGAAGATTCTCTGGATCCCGAAAGGCTCTTTCTGTAATGTTTGTTTTCATTAGTTTTCCAGTGTATTCCCCTTTCAAATTTCAGTGTTTGGATGATAATCAAGTTATTTAGCAGACCTGTCTCTTCATGTTCTTAGGCTGGAAACATTGGAAACCCATGCTTGGAGCAGCTTTGGAGGGCATCTAGAGTATCATTTGCTATAGTCATCCACTCTTCTATACAGTAGTCCCCAGCATATCAAACTGTGCATGGTATCCTTTAAATACATGCAGTTATTTTCTGTCAATTAAATTTTTAGGAAGCCTTAGAATTTTCTTTTTACAGTGGTGATTCTACATGAGATTTGGAATGTTAAAACTAAGAACATATGCCATTTCTAGTGCAATTAGTTGGCTCACTAGGATGAGAAATTGGTCTTTGAAATGTTCCTCCATAGTCTGTCATAATGACTTTCATGGCCATGGTTGTTCTAGGAAGCTGTTTTGCAGTTGACTGTCTCCAAAGAATACTCAATCTGTGAGCTAAGAATTGTTAGAATTGTTTTGCCTGGATTGAGGGTTTTTAAAGCCATATTCGCCAACAAGTTCTGTGTAAAGACTTGATAAGACACTCTGGGAAGGCGTTTTTCATCCCCAGGCATGTTGCTTTGTGACTGCTTTTTGGATGGCCTTCCTTACACAGCTCCTTTGCTGAACTTTGATATGAATATGGAAAAAGTAGGTCCCACTGGACATCATCATAAGGTGTGCCACTAGCTAGGGGGTGGAATCGAGGGATACATGGAAGATGCATGGGTTACTACTTGGCGTATTTCTACCAACTCATTCTGTTTTGTTTTTTGTTTGTTTGTTTTCCCATCTAGGTTGTTTGACGTGTGCACAGTGTCACGGACAGACAGAGAAACCAAGCTTACACTAGTCTTTGAGCATGTTGATCAAGACTTGACCACTTACTTGGATAAAGTTCCAGAGCCCGGCGTACCCACAGAAACCATAAAGGTACCAAGAATTATCTAGAATGCCTGGTCAGACTTGCCACTGTTTCATTCGGTTGAACACTAACATTCTTTCATTGTGAAATTGCTGGAGTTGATATTTTTGAAACTTAAGATGCTCAAAGAATTATAAATAATCTAGTTCTCTACTAAGTGGGATCTTCAGAGAGTGAGGTGAATTAATCCAGTTTAATTTTAGGGTCAATGAAAAATGCACATTAAAATACTTTAGAATTCCTTATTTCTATATTATCTGGCCCCAATCTTATAACGTATAATGCGATAGATACAGCTCAGTCTCTCCTTTTGGTTCTTGGTCTTTAAGAGATATAATTTTCAATATCACTCAAAAAACACATACATTGAGGCTCAGCAGTTAAAAGCACCGGCTGCTCTTCCAGAGGTCCAGCAACCACATGGTGGCTCACAACCATCTGTAATAAGATCTGATGCTCTCTTCTGGTGTGTCTGAAGACAGTGACAGTGTACCCACATACATGAAATAAATAAATCTTTTTTTTAAAAAACACACACACATTTGTTACAGTTGTATGCTGAGTCTGGGGTCTGTACTATGCAGATATGCGTGCTCATTTGAGCCTCTCTGCTTCGGTGTTTGCTTTAGTGTAAACGACAGGTTGTGCTGTTGGGATTCAAAGATGATTAGGACTCTGCCCTTCCTGGTCAGCAAGCTGGGAAGTGTATTGACTTCAGACAAATTCTTTTTCCCTTTAAGTTTAATGGGAACGCTCCTAGAAAATATTTAATGGTCTTGCTTGTTATACTACTTAACTTCATTTTCCAGTTCACTTGTTAAATCTGTAAACATCTCCGCAGAATAAGAAATGTCTTCTTGAGTGTTGGCTAGGTGATGTCCCCAGATATCGATCCATTTAGACTGCAACATAATAAATGATTATCCCTTTAGGTTTAGGCTAGTAAGAATTCTCTTTTCTCCCGTCTTGCTGTCTCTCATTAAAGAATGTGATACATAGTAGCAGTTTGAATGTGCACATTTCTCTGTGTGCAGTGACAGAAAAACCCTGTTAGATCACTGATCACCTGGTTTGCGTCCTCCACTCCACACTCTCTTCCCCTGGCGTCTCTTCCTCTGGCGTCACCTTCCATTCCCGAGACTCTATTTCTTTCCTTTATGTACTTAATCCAAAAACTCCACCTTGTGCCTACAGAGCAGGCGCCATCTTTTTTGCTCACCCTGTTCTCTGAGCTCAGTGACCACAGGCTTTTTTTGTTGTTGTTTTGTTTTGTTCTGTTTCTTTGGTGGGAGTTGGTTTTTCAAGACTGGCTCTCTGTGAATGACCTCAGCTGTCCTAAAACTAGCTCTGTGTACCAGGCTGGCCTCGAACTCTTAGAGATCTGCTGCTTCTGCCTCCCCAGAGTCAGATCACAGTTGTTGATATGATCTGAGTCCTCAACTCAGTGGCATTCTTCTCATGGAGTTTCTGTTAGCCACCTCAAGGCCCAGCCAGATGTGGGTGATCCGTACCCGAGTTGGATATGGTCTCATTTGCCTTTTAGTTATTGTCACATTTAAGGACCCATTTAAGGACCCATTTAAGGGAATGGCCCAGACCCAGTTCACTGCACTTCCTGGTAGGCTCTCCCCTCGTGGGTATGTATGTATGCATCTATCTGTCCATGTGTACCGACTGCCACAGGTTTCTCACCCTGAGTAGTGTAGTGCTCTAATAAGATTGTTATGACGGGAGTGTAAAATGGACCTCACATGCTCCTGTGTCGTTCCCTAGCTAATCAGGAACACTTAGTAGGATGGGCCCAACTGGAAGAAGTGCATCTTTGGACTGCAGGCCTTACGGTGGCTCAGCCCCACTTCCTGCCCAAACTCCTTACTTCCTGATCAGAGCAGTGTGAGCAGTCTGCCGGACACTCTCTCCACAGAGCTTATCTCCTTGCCTCTTGCTTCCACTGCAATGTCTTACTCTTTATAATGGTGTGTACCCTCTCAGTCTGCCAGACAAAATAAACCCCCTCCCTTAATTTGTTCTGTAAGGTATTGTATCAGTGTGGAGAAAAGTGATGGCTATAAAACCATTTTTTAAAATCACAAATAATTGTTTAGGAGGATATACAACCATCAGTGTTAGATTAGGTTACAGGTATAACTGATAACAATTTCTTTTATTAGGAAAATGGGTTTTTTTTGTCTTGGTGATTGATTTATTTTTAAGAATTGGACTACAGGTTAACTGCACTGTGGGTTGAAGTTTTCAAGCATGAAACTGTAGATTAGAAATAGTTTGTAATACAGATGTATGTATTTATGCCAAGTCTGTCCTTGAGCTAGTGACTGTTACTGTGTTGAGCAATTTATTGGGAAGACAAAAATGGATTATTTTCTATAGAATGTTCTGTGGAATAAGAGTTTTTTAGAGTATACTGAGACACTATTTGTTGAGTGTTTACTGTATTAGGAAGTTTCCATGGTGAGCACTTAGCAAACACAAAATGAACCTATGCTCAGTGACTTCTGAGAAATGAAAGATGAAATGCACAGAGAGGGAACCAGGAAGGGAGACAGGCACCCGATAGGGTGGGACACACTTTTAATTCCAGCACTGGGAAGAAGAGGCAGGTGGATCTCTGAGTTCAAAGACACCCTGGTCTACAGAGCTAGTTCCAGGATAGCCAGGGCTACAGGGCTGCACAGAGAGAAAACAGGACAGAGAGAAAGAGAGAGAGAGAGAGAGAGAGAGAGAGAGAGAGAGAGAGAGAGAGAGAGAGAGACAGACAGACAGACACACACACACACACACACACTGACTGACTACTTAATAGGTTGGGGATATTTTCAAGTACCAACAAAGTACCAACAAGTAGTCTTTTTCTGTGTAGTACCAAAGAATTCTCTAAAGTAATCACAGTGTCTAGAAGATTAACAGATAACGTGTTGACATTCTCTTACATGCATTGAAACATGCTATATTATCAAAAATACTAATAATCTGGAAGACATTTTAACATGAAATAGATACAGAACAGCAACAACAACAACAAAAATCAAGAGTACAGCCATGTGAGATAGTGTAGGCCAGGAATTTGGCCTTTACCCTCTCCCTGTGCTGGTCTCACCACACCGTTTACCTGTTGGTTTGTCACCTATAGGAAGGCAGGGCTTGGATAAAACTAGAATATTCCGTAGTGTCTAGAAGGGGATAAAATCTTTCTGTTTATCATCTAATCTACATTTTTGTTGGAAAGCAGCCTATGGACGAGTTATAAGTACCCCTCACAGAACAGTTTTTCAGATATTTGAATAGCATTTGTTTTGAGAAAATTAAAAATCATGAAGGTTTATGTGGATGTGCAGGTTGATAATTAGGTCGGTTTGAAGAGGACATCTTGTCATTAATGTATGGTCCTCCTGTTGGGCTTTGATAAAATAAGTCACAGGCTATGCCTGAACTGAACATCATCTCTAAAATGCTATTAAAAAAAATAAAGTTTTAACAATAATATTAAAAAAAACAGTGAGAGACTGTTCTTTCCAGCATTTTTAAAGTAAAAATTTCTAGGTCAAAATGATGGTTTGCTGCAGTTTTCTGTAGGTCAGTCTGTTCTTGTCTCATGATGGCATTTTCATAGACTTGTGGACCTGGCTGGCTTGCCTCGATCCAGTTTAGATCCTTGAATCTGTGTTGCGGTGGAGTTCAGTTCTGCCTTTACTTTCTGTCTCCGTGTGTCCATCTGCCACTAGATGACATGGGGTCACGGGGAGTGTCCAAAAGCTTGTTCACCGTATTCCTTAGTCACTGCAGTAAAGGAAGCCATCTGGCAGAGTGCTGAGGATGGACAGACTCCCGTGTGTCTTCACGATGCCTGGCTTCTTGCGCTAACCACTCTTCCGACACTTGTGCTTGCCTGCACATCAGCTTTCTTAGGATCTGGCCAGCATCTCAGCTGACTTATAAACTCTTTGAAAACATACCTGATGTTATTCTTTGGCTACTATGCCTGCACTGTCTATTTAGTGACATGGATACTATCGTTCCATGAAAATAAAGTTCAGAAGAAATAGATGAGTAGCCTTTCTTCAGCACGACAGGTTTCCTTGAGCTCAAAACCACGTGACCTCACAGAGTCATGGGATAAAAATTATGTCCGTGTATCCCTATAATAAATGAGTTCCATGGAGTTGGAGAGAGCCAAAAGACAAAGCTCAGGGTTTATGTCTGTGCGGGTAATTTTCTCACTGGATTAGATTTCTTTTTATCTTCAGTTGAATGTTTCTTGGAGACTCTGTTAGTTTGACTGTAAGAGATAAAATGTACTATTAGGTTTATTTTACAAAACCCAGACTGCAGAGACCAGCACACGCTCTTGATTGCACCTGTTTTCTGCCTCTGGGAAATAGTCTGTTTTAGTGACTAATATCTGCTTGCAGTAAACATGGCTCTGATGTCAGGATGGAATGCCTGGGGCTGATTCATCCCTCTCTGCTTGACATAATACAAAGTGACTGGTCCTCTGTGCTGCAAAGAGAGTCTCCCAGATCTTCCCCTTCTGCTCTTAAAGGAACCAAACCCTGGCCCCTCGCAGCTCCTGGTGGTCTCCGCTTTGCCCGAATTACAGCAGGTGATTTGTCCTATCTTTGCAGGACACAGAACAAATTAACATGAAAATATCGCTCCTCAGAAAACAGGGCAGGCTTGAATGCCCTGTCACTGCTGGTCATTAGCCATCTGCCACCAACACTCACACTCTGTTTATCACATTTGAAATTCAGAGCAGATGTTGCATAATAAGGTGATCCCAGAGACAAGGCAAGAAATTCAGAGAACCAGGGACTCCAGGATAATGATAAAGATTTGGACCGAAGAAAAGTTTCTTTTCTATTTGGTATCATGGCTAGATGAATTGACTAGACTATGATTTTTTAGCATAGTGCTGTTCCTCCCACTTATGCAAATTATTTTATAGTTAAAATTTTTAAGAAAAAGCAACTACATAATAATATGAAAGATGCCTTACACATTGGTGCAGTAAATGACCTTTAACGAGCTCAATGATGTCTTATTAACACTGATTCTGGTGTAAGGGATGTCATAGGATGTCATAGGCCAGTCTGGTCTCTGACACTTTAAGGCAGACCTGACTCACAGTAACTTCGTTAAGGATAAGTCAGTAATTATCTTTTTTTCTTGTCACTCAATACTCTATGGACACTACATCCTTTTCTCTTCCCCCACGTCCACTTTTAACCTTTCTCCTCATATGACTATTCCCGCTAGTGCCACTGCTATGCTAACCTGTGTTCTCTTTTAGCATCTGTTGGCTCTGGTTCTGCAGAGTCCATCCCAGCTTCCTCATAGGCGCCAGCTTTAGGCTGTTCTTCCCATCTTGAGTCCCATGGAGCTCCTTTTAATCCTACAGTCCTTCTGTGTACACCAAAGTGGCATTTGATGGAATTAGCTACTGTTACACTGTACCTGATTTATCAATGCACACTCGACCCTTATTACGCTTTATAAAAATTATATGAATTAGAGTGTACTTATTAGCTGTTGTGTTTCACAAGCATTCTGTATTTTTTAGAACAGGGACCGTGGGATGGGGACAGGGTGGTGAAGAGCTTACCTTGCATCACAAGAGAGGCCCCCCTGACTTTGATCAGGACTGTGACCTATGTTAAGAAACATTGGTTTTGAGTATAGCACTGCTGGCGCTGTGCCATTGATCAGACCAGGAATGATAACTTGCAGTTGTAGTGAATCTGTACTAAGTGTTCTCTGAGTTCAGGAAGAAACTAGGGTGAGTGAGCTTTAACAGCTACGGTCGCTTACACTCCCAAACCAGAAGCACGTATCTAATAATGTGGAGAAGTGAATCCATCAGTATGTCTTTCATCCTCCTACTGGGAAGTTCCCTTTGCTGCTCCTTCCATCAGAAATATCCATATTTTCTAGTGTCTTTAACTCCAAATGAAAACGTTCAGGAACAGAAGAAACTTTTTCAAGGTGAATGTTTTTAGGTCATCTAGATTTTTGTGGATCCTCACAGAAACAAATGTTCATGCAAAATTTTCACGTCTTTGTAGTAGCTAAAAATACATGGATGGGAAGAACATAGAATTATTTAGATACATAATACTCTGATTAGACACTATCACAAAGCTATTTGGTGTTTTGTTCCCCCTACATGCAGGAAGTACAAGTTTCATTTTAAAAAAGTCCCTTTCTGAAGGTATAAGACCCACTCATTGAAATAAAGGCTGACTCGTTAGACAAATGACAGTTATATTAAACAAACATCAGGTAAATTGGACTCTTGAGAGAATGCTTCCTCACAGCAGACAAGTCTGTTGATAGAGCCTGCTCAAAAGTTACAGGCCTCATGTACCGCTACATTATCACCATGGTGACCGAAAATCAGCACAGAGGGGAGGTATTCCTGTCTACTTTTGCCTGTTCTGAAGTGCCTCTGTTATCTCCTTTAAATGTGGGGGCATGCGAGACTTCATGATAGCCTCAGCTCTTTTCTTCCTTAGCCACACCTGCATTTCCGGTTGTGTCACGGAGTTCAGAATGTTCAGGTACTTATTCTGTAGCCTGGCCTCTCTCACCAGCTCTGGATGTACAGAACTGACATTGGCACAACCCAACCAGAGGGGCTGGGCAGATGGATAAGTCCTCAAAATGTTTGCTGCGCCAGCATGAGGAAGTGGGGTGTCATCCTCCACACCCCCACTTTCGGTGTGGCTACCCAAAAAATCTGGTGTGGTGGCATACACTTGATATCTCAGTGCCAGGGAGGCAAGAGGCAAGGATTCCTGGGGGCTTGTTCTCTGGTCACCCTACAATAATTGGTGAACAGGTTCTCGTGAGAGATCCTGTCTCAAAAAAGAAACTGGCTGGTTCCTCAGGAGTGACACCCAGAGTTGCCCTGCAGCTTACACACACACACACACACACACACACACACACACACACACACACACA
>NW_021604752.1:624366-671476 GCF_004785775.1 Grammomys surdaster | reverse complement strand
CACACACACACACACACACACACACACACACACACACACACACACACTGCTCCATCAGCAGCAGCCTGCCTTGTACACACAAGCCTACCAGGAGTTTTCTCCTCAAGCTAAGCCTTGCTTGAACCTGAGCATCAGTCTCGATGCCTTGCCTTCCTTCACAGCCTTCATTCGGTCCGTCAAGCAAGATGGCTGGCTCAACATACCACTTCCGCCCCTGCGCAGGAGTCATAAACACCGATTGTCCTTAAAGCACACATAAAGCTCTGTGACTACCCTACTGAAAACTTGTCTCCAAGTGATGTCCCATGATCTAGAGTAATATGAAAAGCCCAGTTTACCTGGGGCCTCATTTAACTCCTCCTTCTTCTTGTTCACTATCTTCTGGTCACCTTGGCCATCTGAGTGTGTGTCTTTACTGTCTATTCTGTTTGGAAGGTTTTGCATCTCCTCATCGACATCCCTGCTGGAACATGAAATCATGTATTTTCAACTCCACTAGGTCCTTACATAGAAACGAGCTGCAGTAACCCCATGATACAAGTGAGATAACTGGGGGCTGGAGAGATGGCTCAGTGGCACCTGCCACTCTTGCAGAGGATCTGAGTTCAAGTCCCAGCACCCATGTCAGGGGGCTCACTTCTGCCTATAATGCAGCAAGAGACCAGGGATAGGGAATCCCTCTCCCTCTTCTGGCTACCCCCACATTTACATGGCATACACTTATAAGACACACTCACTTATAAGACACACACACTCATAAGACGCACACACACACTTGTCTGGGTAAATAATAAAAATAGGAGTTAAAATTATTTTTTAAGAAGTGAGGAAACAGCTTTGTAATGGGTAGATTTAAAAAAACAAAACATATAATAGAAACGCCTGGGGGGTTTTCGCGTCTCACCTTCTGCTTTGCGCCCTCACACTGAGTGCTTTATGGTAGCTGTGATCCCTGGGAGTATCAGGCTTGCTTCGTTGGCTCGGATTTTTAAAATTAAAAATTCCTTTCCCTGTGTTAACCATTGTCTGTGGGAGGATCTGCCTGTCTCTCCCTTTAAAAAGTAGGACCTTTGAAAAGATAAATTTCTTGTAAATTTATTAAATAAATTATCCTATACATTCATTTGTGTATTTATAATTTTACCCCCAAAGTTCAGGTACCTCTCTGTATTAGAGAGCTGGGAAATAAGAGCTCTTTTGCTGCTCTGTTGAATAGTCACCAACAACTTGCTGTGTTTTCGTTACTGAATTTTCGGTTAGTGACGGGCGTCCAGAGCACACACCCTCCCCTTGTCTAAGAGAGTATCTTGTTCTTCATTTCTGAACAGGATAGGAAGTAATAACCTTTTTTATTCAGCTAAAAATATAACTGTTGGTTCCTGTGAATATAAATTGAGTGAATAGGTTCCTTCTCAGAGATTGTATGATAGAACGCTTCTGTGAGAGTTAGGGGATGGGAGTCTCTAGCACACAACTACTGGCATTGCCCTTTGGAGCAAATCTACAGAAAGATTCAGTCCATGGGTAAGTCCCTTTGATGAGAACAGATTGATTGAATCTGGACTTCTTACTTAAATCAAGGACTCCATGCTAAGTGCCTGTCCACTGTGACATTTGAATTCTTCAGGAGTGGAAAAGAATCCCTTGAATGTTAGAAGCAATCACACAGAACTCTCCAGCTTTTGGAAACCCTGGCAACTACCAAAGCCTACTGCAGTTAGCTTGATTTGGGTGCATGATGCCCAGCAGATGTTGAAAAGAGGAATCACTCACTACCTAACAATACAGGGGCGATGACTGCTTGGGGAAAGAGTGGGGTCTGCTTCTGTTCATTGCTGTCCTGTTTCTTCCAGTGTGGCCTGTGAATCACCTGCACATCACCACCTGGTAGGCTCTCATGTAAAATGATAGTCTTGCCCTCCTGAGAAGTGCCCTCTGATGTTCCTGGGGACACTGCAATGTGTCACTGGACTCATCTGAGAATGGGAAGCATCTCCATTTTGTTCTGAGCCGACTCTAACCACTGTGATGTTTGCTTGGCCTGGATGCAGGAGCTCCTGACTGCAAAGCTCTTCTGGTTGCATGGTGGCTTATCTTTGTGATTCTAAAGCTCTGGGGCTGGAGGCACGAATGTGAACTCAAGACCAACATAGGCTGCTTAGTAGGCCTGATCAGAAAGAAACAGTAAATGAAAGGATTTAAGGTGATGTCTGCATGGCCTCTAACTTTACCTGTGTGGTGGAAGCTGCCTTAGAAGCCCGAATTGTTCTGTTAGGAAGAACTCCTTAGTAGGAGATGTGAATCAAAGGATGCTCAGAAAGATGAACTTCCAAATGAAAGATTCTTTTCTTTCTCTATAGTTTATTTTATTTTTGAGACAGGGTCTCTGCATAGCCCTGGCTGACCTGGTATTACTTGCTGTGTAGACCAGGCTGACCTTGAACTCCCAGAGAATTCAACCTGCCTCCTAAGGGCTGGAAGTACAGGTGTATGCTGCTGTGCCCAGCCCCTATGTAAAGATTCTCAACCCACTGAGGAGCCTACCCTTTCAAAATAGGCGTTCATGGTAGATACATCATGACTTGACCTTTGAAAAACACTTTTTGTCTCATGTATATTAATGTTTTCACAGTTTTGTGGTCTTGAATTAAGAAACCATTACCCAACTTGCAAATATAGTAGGTCAGAATTTTTGGCCCTCCCCCGCCCCACCTTGTATAATAAGGAACCAAATGCATATGAAGTGTTAAGTGAGTCTCTGTGGCGAGCTTTACTGATGATATCAGTCTGGGTAACAAAGGTAAGTGAACACGCTGTCCTAGAAACCATGCGTGCCCAGATTCTGGTTGTCTCCATTTTGATTCAAGGCTTGTAACACATGTGACTTGGTAACTGTGCTGATTGCAATTGTTCAAGTCTGTCCCTGACGATACTAAATTTTTTCCTTTTTTGGACATAAAAAAAGGTGTTTTGTTTTGCTTTGCTCTTTGTTTTTAATCATTCTCCTGAAGTGGAGTCACAATGCTTTCAGATTAGAAAGCTAAAATACAGTGTAGCTGAGATGGGGGATTGCAGGGCTGAAGGGGTTTTGCTGTGAACTAAGTTTGGGAATGTCAACAAGAAAGGTCAGGTCTGTGCCTAGTGCAATATAGATGGGTCTGGAAACAGTAGCCGTTAGTGTAAGTCCTCTGAGGATGGTTAGTGTGACAGGAACACTCGTCACACTTCTTGCTGACTTTCTCATCACGCTGATATATCATGTGTCAGTATTAAAACCTTGAGCTGGAAAATTCCCTATCTCTGACCTCCGGTGTTTGCAGAAATGAAAGCCGTAGGAGAGCTGTAGATTGTTTTGTCCTCACTCTTTACCAAGAACATATTCCTGGTCCGGAAGGGAAAGAACAAAGAGGCAAGAGATATTTTGGTGATGCTGAAACAAAAACGAGTAGATTGGGTCCCATTAAAAAGGAGATAGACAAAGACTTAAAAAAAAAAAGGAGATAGACTTGAAGACTAGCAGTAACCCTTCTTTTAAAGGTGCCTTGTGAAAAGTACTTCATTATCTGGGGTCATAAATGCATGAAGCATTGTTATCAGTAACTCTTATTCTCCCCATTAAAATTATTACATGGGTCACAGCAGTTTATCTTCCAAATCCCAAGCCTTTTCATATTTATTTAAGCCGGATACTAAAATCAGGCTGAGTTATGTCTGTACTGCAAAGCTATAGTGGTTTTGTCTTTGATTGTATCTGTTGTGAATGTTGCCACTATACAAACAATCTATGATAGGCACCACTCATCCAAGCTGTAAGATCTTAATTAAAATCCTGAAAGGAAGTAAATACAAATTACATCAGCATGAATTAAGACATGGTTGAATTTTGGTATCCTCCTGGGGGGGGGGGGTCACACCCTAAGAGAAGTGCTCTGTCCATCGCCTTCGACAGGAGAGTTTCACAGAACTTCGTGTGTAATTTATAGCCCTGTCCCGTAATTAACATATGGTTTGTGTTATTGATTTCTTGGGTTTCAAAGTGAAATAAATTGAGCTTTCTTCCACATTTAGGATATACAGGTTTTTTTTTTAAAGAACTCTAAACAAAGACACACATTATTTGTAAGTTAGGGAACAGCTGCCAGAAAACAGAAAATTAGGAGTGAGAGCTGGGTGGAATAATGGAGACACTGTTCGGAGGTAGCCCTGTAAAGCAGGAAGGGCTCCTTAGAAAATAGACAGCTGAGTTTGCTTGTAAATTTTGCTAGAAACAGGCCTCCTTTACCAGCATCTAGTTCTGCTTAGGAGGCTGAAGGCAATGCTTTCAGCTTTGTATTAAAAGCAAGTACTTTCACTGATAATTTGTAGAAGAAATCCACTTATTTCTAGTTTGGACAGATGAGTGAATATTATTAGTTTACAATTTATTTTTTTAATGTACAGAACATTTTAACAAATATCAGATTTTGGCGTAGAGGTTGGTGAGTGTAAAGAGTAAATCACAAAAGCCAGGTATAGTGCCTATAGTCCCAGCACTTGGGAGGCAGCAGTAGGTGGATCTTTGTGAGTTCTAGGACAGCCAGAACTACATAGTGAGACTGTGTCTTGAGAAAACAAAACAACGTGAACACACGCGTGTGTGTGTGTGTGTGTGTGTGTGTATTCAGATATTTGAAAAATACTTAATTTATAGTATTATATGTAAGCTTAAAGGGCAAACAATTATTTATATCAAGTATAGTAAAAGTTTAATATCCTTAATGTAAAAAGAGGCTTTTACAAACTAATTTAAAAAACCTAACCAGTTAGATATGGATGGGGAACATAAACACTCATCAAGACCCACATATTGACAGAATAGCAGCAAGATTTGGGATTGTATGGTGAAAGTCAGAATGTACTATGAAGAATGATTATGTAAATTACAAAACTTCAAACAGTGAACGTATCACCACAGAAGGATTTCTTATAGAACCTCACTTTTGAAGAATAATTATCAAAAGAAAGAACAAGATACAAATTGTGTAGGTGGCGTATTCTCAATTTGAAAATACATTTCTAATGCTTATGTTTTAAAAGCTGGAAAGAAGTATATCAAAGTGCTAATAATGTGTATCTCTGTTGATACAGGCTATACTGTTTATTTGTGATCTGCTGCTATACTAGACTGGATGAAATTCCTAGTAACAGCCCATTTTTATCATCAACAAATGATCTTTCAATGCATGTTTAGCAGTGATGTTTTCTGTTACAGAGCAGACGTTCTCACGTGCCAGTCTTTCCTTTGTATCTAATGCCATCTCATCACCTCCTCTTCGAGGCAGCACATGAGGAAAGGCCTTATAAAACAAGGACTGTGTGTACGTTGAAGTGTTAGGTGCATGGCATGGATGATGGTCTTGATAAAACAGCAGAATTGAAAAACCTCAGCAGTACGAAACCCTCCCGTAAGATCTACTTGTATGGTTATCTTCTTTAATGTAATTGCCGTTATACCTCCTGTTAGTAAAATCGGTCGGTGGAGGAATTTTACTGAATTGTAATCAGAAGCAATCACTAGGCATTAGTAAGCTTAAATGCATGCCTGCATACAGAATAAAGTCATAACTTTATCTTTTATTACAATTCAGACTCAGATATAGTTTCTTTAATGGTCCGGGATTTTACTTGAAATAAGCTTTGAGAGTTTCTGTTAACATGAGCTCATAGTGCTTACATTATTTATTTGAGCGAAGGCTTTTTACAAAAGAGGTATTTGTAATTCTGCGCCCATCAAACCACTCAGTGCTACCCACAGTCACAGTATGCCCAGACAGTGACATACGGAATACAGTCCTACCAAAGGCAGCCTACTCTAATCCTCAGTTATAAGTAAAGTCATGTCAGTGACATAAATTTGCATTCTTTTTAAAGTGTTGGTGGAGGAGGTTGTTTGTTTTGAGGGAAGAGGCTTATTTGAAAGTCTATTGTTATTTCCTATTATGGTTTCTTGAACTGACGTCTAATGAGAACTTTTGGGTATGTGTCACTTACAGAATTATCAGTACTGTAGCTTTGTAGTCTCTGAACCGTGTTTAGAAAATTTCCACTACCCAGCGCTGTTATCCCAGACAAAGTGTACATAATAGCCTTTGATCTCCTCAGCCATCAAGGTGGTGTGCTTGCACACAAGCCTTGGTAGAAGTCACTTAATTCTCTGCTGAAGGGAAGGCCCATTCTATGGTCAAAAATTAACGAGCATCCTTCCCTTGGTCTGTTCCCGGCTTCTGGGAACTGGTGAGCCTCTTGCCAGGGAAAATGAACTTGTTGCCTTTGTTTGACTTGCCCTGGGAAGGTCTTGACAAAGATCTTTATTCTTCTTGTTCTGGTAAGAGGTCTGATGAAGCATCAGGTGAAACTGTCAAGTCTGGAAAGGTACCACCATGTCCAGACTCATGAGTCACCTTTGCAAATGACGTTCATGGTTCCCTATCACTCACATGGTTGAACTTATGACAAGCCAAGTGACTTCTTGATTATTGCAGTGTGGCATTCAGCTGAGAGAAAGGTATTTTATAGTAAGTAGACAGATCCTATTTTGTTGAAAAACAGTAATGCTTCTGAAAAGTATCTGAAATTCCACATATAGAATTATTTTCCTGCTATGGGCATTTTCCAATTAGATACTTATAATTTGGAAAAGTTTAGATAGTCAGGAACATAAACTGCAGGTGAACTCATAAATGCAAATAGTGTTTTTACTAGTGAGACACAACATTAGAGGCATCTGTCTGGGGAAGCTTTCATTGGGCCACACAGTGGAATCCGATCCTTCACATGGCTCCAGGGAACTCACCTCTGGGAGTGTGGCCCTCATGCTCACCTGCCCTCACAGTGGGCCTTGTAGCAACTGGAAACAATCACAGAGCCACTACTGAGGCCACAGGCATCCCACTGCAAGCCAGGAGAAGTTTAGGACACCGCTTGCACGTGTCTTTATTAACAGTTACAGAGTGGATTCTGAGATGCACACACTCAGATCTTGGGCTTGTGACTGAAGGGAATGAATGAATGAATGAATGGTTATGACATGAGGCAATGACTGAAGTTGAATGGGTTTTCTGTTATTTCATGTTTCCATATTTTTGTATGATCAGAAGTCTGAGCATGATTTGGGTTAGATTGTTTGGATTTTCACGAAAGCGTTACTTTGTTATGGGAAAGCAGGGAATTCTTTAAGACTATATTGGCAGTGAATATTTTAAAAGGTTCCACTTGCATTAGTTAGTGTATTTTAGAAATGTGTTTGTTTAAGAGATTAAGGATTCCATTTCTGAGACTTCTCCCTTTGCCGGTTTTTTACCCTCCCTCCAACCCTGTGCTTCCATTCTGAGTTACAATTGTTTTGAGGGTTCCTAAACACAGTACATATCTCACACGTTTCACTTACAAAAATAACAGCCCTCCACTGCAGTTATTCCTGGTACCTTCATCCAGCAGACTCCATTCTGCCCAGGTCTTGTGCATCTTGGTTGGGTGACTTGGAGAACCTTGTTTCCATTCGTTGGTGGAAAGACCAACAAAACAAGGCCATCACTCAAACACCGGCTTGGAAAAGTCCCCTTGGAACTGGAGATACATCTTTCTCCCAAGAGTCCCTGGCAACTCTAGCTTGCTATGTGCTCTGCTTCCTCCTCCCTCCAGAGACTCCTTTAACCCACATGCACACCTGCCCACTGGGAGATTCCATGTTGCCCTGGGTCCCATATGCTCTGTAACACATGTCAACTTCTATACTTTAAAACCTTGAACAGGACAAAAGGTGAGTTAGACATATTACTTCAGAGCACCGGAATTCCCCATCAGATCATGCTGAGCTGCAAAATGGAGGTCCCCCCAGAGTGATTTTTTTCCCTTTTAGGCTTTCCCATATTTCCTTCTTAGGCTTGACTTGTATGTTGTGTCCAGGCTCATAATTAGGTGACTTATCTGCTTAGTGCCTTTATTCATATGTTTGTTTGTTTGTTTGTTTGTTTGTTTGTTTAAACACACTATATAACCTGGCTGGCTAGGAAGCTGCTATGTCCATTAGGCTGACTTGGAACCCACAGGGGTTCCCCATGCCTCTATCACCTAAATGCTTAGACTAAAGGTGTGGGCCACCCAAACTGGTTTTGATGTCAATTCTTTTTTTTTTAAATGTGCATTTATATAATCATATGTGCTAAGATCAGCCAGGCCTGATCCGCAGCAGAGCCAGTGTTGTAAGAGATGATGAGCCAAGGTCGATTCTTGATTATGTGAAGAGGGGAAAGTGCATCTTGCCAAAGTTGAGGCATATTCCCCAACCCTTCAGACTCTGTGGCAGGCAGTTAATGAGCTTGAACTGAGGGTTCTTTTGTGTGTATGTGCTTGTGTGTGCACTTGTACGTGGGAGAAAGAGTGAAAGCAATATCCATGCATAGAATTCTAAACCAGCACTGTGGTTGTTAGCTGGAGGCAAGAGATATGGCAGCTCCCAAGCCTTCTATTAACAGGAGGCTTCCTTGGAGACTAGTGTCACATGGCTCCATCGTGCCAGAGTGACGGTCCCTCCAAACTTACATCTTAGGAGTCCTTGTGAGATGTGTGCTTTGTGCATTTGAATTACTTTGGAAATTGGAGCCCTGCAATGTACCACTCAGGAAAATAAATGGTCATATTAACTCCTAGCAAATGCCACCTCTTCGGTTTGAATTGGTTCAGAAAGCATTCTCTTCCTGGTTTGTACGCACCACATTGTTTGGGTTCGTCTCATCACTGACCAGCTGGCTTGTTGGTGAATAGAGCTGTGGGCCCCTCGCCATGTCTCATGTGAGGTCTTGGCTGGGTGGCAAACAGGCAGCCTGTAGCCAGTGTCAGCAATTCAGGAGGAATTGGCACAGCAGTGTCCCCATTAATTTCTGTTTGTCACATGCTGTCATGCAAGTTACACCAGAGAGGAAATGACCGTTAAAAAAAAAAGGTACCCTTGTGGTACTGGGTCCCCTCCAGACGTCCCTGAGGTTAAACAAGTGGATACAATTAGTTCTACACAGACAGCTGCAGGGAAGGGAAAGCCTAGACCAGGCCCCACTGCAGTGTGTCTGTCTTGTTAGCATGGGGTGTCAGCTGTCAACATCTGCCATATTTTAACCCTTCAAAGGAACCAGCAAATTAAGGGGAGCTATTATCCCATACTCTGTTGGTCATTATCAATCATAATGCCTCGGAAAATTACCAAAGCGCTGCCCCCTCAGCAGCAGGTTTTGTCTTTGGGGGTGGTTTTTATGTTTTTGCTGGGAGCAGAGAAAAGTGGTGAGGCACAGGGTGAGGGAAACAGGCTCTTTAATCGTTGGTAATTTACTGCCACACGGAAAGAGGAATGAGCAGTAAACTCTTCTGCAGTTCAAGCTGGCGCTGTTAAAACTGGTGGGCTCCAGGTAGCTTGCATGTCCACGGAGATCTTTCTTGCTGTCAGTCCGTCCTCACCAGGACCACTGGTAGCTCTTACAGAGTACAGAAGAAGGTTGTGGGAAACGTGAACCAGTTTCTCAAGAGAAAAGTCGTTGGCGATGAGAGACAAAACCCCCTATAGAATCAATAGAAGCTCCTGTAAACGGTTACTGTGTTTTCTGAAGATTGAAATGCCTACACACTGCTGTGACCCGGATGGAGGCCTGACCAACCTCTCCGTAAGCGTGTAACTGTGCTTGGAGAGGGTCAGTCCGGAAGTCTTTATTCCTGGCACAGAGAGACACATGAATGAGGTGTGTAAGACTGTTGAAACACACTCATTCGATCTAACCATTAAAACTGTCAGAGGGGAAGGGGTGAGAATGGTTTCCTGCCATATTTTAACCCCATGAAGAGATGGCTTCATAACTGTGAATTTAGAACTTATTCTTCAGAAAAGATACTGTTTGCTTGGGAGCATGCAAATGGCAGAAGTTCTTTTAAAAGAGAAGAAAAGAAAGAAAGAAAAGAAAAAATCAGTAGGATGTTTATTTGAATGATTGCCTTATAAGGTGAAACACTGGAGGGGGTAATCATATTTGATATTAATTGTGTTTTTAACGTTTATTGCAGATGACTTTGACACCATTTAGAACAAATTTTAGGGGAAAGCAAAATGGCTAAATGTGGCTTGCCATGCAAGCCAATGGCCTGATTATAATTACTGTTTAAAAACTAACAACAACAACAACAAAAAAAATTTCTAATCTCGCCACTACAACCCCAAGACGGGGTAGGCGTTGGAGGTAAGGACAAGAGAATTCCCCTGGGAGGCTGGCCAACCTGGGGTGTAAGGTCAGCAGAAATGAAACATCCTGTGTCCATGAAGTGGAGGGAGAAAGTGGACTTCCCAGAGCTGTCCTCCGGCCTCCACACGTACCTCCATGATGTGCTAGCACAGCATAGGCCGTGCACACACGCCAGAAACAACCTCATTTAATTCTATATATAAAAGAACTGCTATGATCACCAACGAATGAGAGCTCAGGGTGCTGTCAGAGATGAATGTCAAGGTTGGTCTCATCTTGTGGCCTCATCTAGTCTGAGACCCTCATCTTAGAGGCTAGAAATCAGTCACCTAGCAGGGAAGGAACTCAAGGCCATATGTCCATCTCCATCGCTGAGTCGGTAGATCCCAGTGATGGCCAATCCAAGCAGCAACAGACTGACAGCAGACGGTAGGGAGGACCCACAGACCTAGAGAACACAGCCTTCCTCAATCAGTCAGCAGTGGCTTCTCCTGGGATGTCAGGAAGTGTGTTTGGAGTAGAGGTTCTACTTGCTTCTGTGGAATAAGATTCACTGGTTTCAGAAACCAGTCATCCTGTCAAATTTTATCTAATAACACGTAACTTTGACATTAAATATCAGGCTTAATATTAACATCAGTGTATGGATTTGGAGAACCTTGGTGTGTATTTAAAATCCTTTATACATTAGATCACAAAGGAAACATCATTGAATGTTCGTATACTTGAGTCTACATAGATACATGCTCCGTCTGTAATTAAGGGTCTCCTTATCCTGTACAAGCATACACTGCATGCCGTTTTTCTATTACTCGTGTCGTTAAGCTCTGATTTTAGGAGGATAAGCAGTAATTGGCTCTGAAGTCTCTGATCTTAGGTGCATATTAAGGCTTGACACTTAGTACAGCCGGGCAGTGGTGGTGCACGCCTTTAATCCCAGCACTTGGGAGGCAGAGGCAGGTGGATTTCTGAGTTCGAGGCCAGCCTGGTCTACAGAGTGAGTTCCAGGACAGCCAGGGCTACACAGAGAAACCCTGTCTCGAAAAACCAAAAAAAAAAAAAAAAAAAGACAATACAGTAGTAACAAAAGTCACAATCCGATTTTCAGAAGTGAATTCATATACCATCAAATGGATTCTTCTTTCCGTTAAATATGAAAACGGGTGGAAAATTAATTTGTAATACTTTCTTGCTGTTTAAATAGGATGGTTTTCTCAGAATTCTTGCTTAGTCCTTAAGATCTTAAGATCTGTCCAAAGCTGTCTAGCTGCAGAGGAAGCCCTTACCTGCAGCGTGTGGATTGTAGAGGACCCAGATGTTTGGAAATGGCCACAGGAGAGACAGTACTCACTGAGGAGCAAGGATGAGCCAATTAGACAAAGCCCCCTGGCATGGACTTCATGGAAGGCCCCCAAACTATTACTAACAACTGTGGTATTCAGAATAATAACGTCAATCACGGTGAACTGCTCTGGTCGTCATGTGTCCAGATGCAACTCCATAAAAATCCTCCTGGTTTTGGCATGAATTAATGGTGACTGCATTTCACAGAATGGCTTATTTCATTGAAAACACTTGTGTTCAAACATGTCCGCTCAGGACTCCTTTCTTGCCTTCATTAAGTTTATAATTGCCGAGTTCTCATGGGAAACGGTGGTTTCTCGTTTTAAGTCCCGAAGTTTCGACGGGATTTGATGTAGCGTTTCATTTCGCTTCAAGTTCGAATGAGTCACCACATTCTTTCCCCCCCGGAACTTCCCCTCTGTTTACCCTCAGAGCTTGCGCTCGTGTAGACACAAGCCTCGGGAATCAATAAGCATGACTATATTGATGAACAGCAGAACGCTTCGGCCTCTCTCATGCCACTGGAAGACACGTTGTCTTGTCTGCAAGTCGGAAGTAAAATTAATGTTTCCTGTACATTTATATCTGGGTTTGGCTTTTTAAGTTCTGAGGGACTCTGCTCACCCGTGCAGGCTGGGATATTCTTCTGCAGTTGGGGTGTAGTCCAACGTTAACGTCACAGATGGAAGCATCTCGTATTAATCACTAACTAATGACTTGCCCAAGTTCACACAAGTTAAGAGCCAGGAGGTAAACTTGACTCTTGCCCAATCCATTAGACTGTTTTCATCTCAGACCCTATAGTAGAATTAAATATAATATATATTTTTGTCAATGCTCTTTAATGAGTAAGCCCCATTTACATAAATGTTTTAGCATTTCCATACCCTCTGGGCCATTAGAGTAATTTTATTTTTATTATTGTAATTATGTTGTCTCTAAGTGAGAAATGAAACGGAGGGAGATGCAGTAAATTTTATTGTTTTTAATACCTATGCATCGGTGACAGGATTCTACAACAAAGGCTGTTCCTTGGCCGTCGGCTGGTCGTTCCTTTATACAGTCTCTTAGTATCTCTGTAGTTATAGCTAGAGTTAGGGCAAGCATTGTCTTACTTCCACAGATCTGCATAATAACTGCTCAGGAATACACATGACACTTTACTTGATGTTTTTCAGACAAGGCTTCTTGTTCTAGGAGATGTCACTCATTCCCTGTGAGACATGTGACATAGATGCAGAGGATCTAAGCACAGGCGACCTCATGAGGAGGAGAACTCTCACACACGCACAGTTTTCTTTTCATTTTTATTTATTCATTTACATTCCACACTCTGCCTGCCCCCCTTCCCAGAAGCCCTCCATCCATCCCCCCTCCTCTGAGAGGGTGGGGCCTCCCTGGGTAGCCTCCCACCCTGGTCTATCAATTTCTCTGCCAGATTAGGCGCATCCTCTCCCACTGAGGCCAGACAAGGCAGCCCTGTTGGGAAACAGATTCCACAGACAGGCTACAGCTTTAGGGAGAGCCTCCACTCCAGTTGTTGGGGAATCCACATGGAGAGTGAGCTGCACATCTGCTCTCTATGTGCTAGGGGCCTTATTCTAGCCCATGTGTGTTCTTCAGGCTTAGTCTCTGAGAGCTTCCAGAGCTCCAGGTTAGCTGATTCTGTTGATCCTCCTGTGGGGCCAGGGCCTTCAATCCTTCCCCCCAGCTCTTCCCTAAGAATCACTGACTCCAATGTTTGGCTGTCTCACACACACATTTTTAAAACAAAAACAGGTTCTCACTGTGTAGCCCAGGCCAGCTACCCTCTGCCTTTCAAGCTCCCACGAGCTGAGACTCTAGGTCTGTGGTACTAGGCCTGGTTCCTTGCTCCTGAGAGAGCCTGCATGCAGTTGTCCTCACTTTACCATCTGTGCTATTCCCCGAACACAGCGCAGTCCCAGTTCGTGCTGGACAGTGGACAAGGTTTATCTGTCGAGACCAAAACGTCAGAAAGCAAAACCAATCTGAGGCAGTCATTGTCAGCCTCCCCTGGAAGCCATTTCCTAAGGCTTGAAAGCATACTCTAAGCACAAATCAGTAAAATTATAAAATGTCCATACCAGGGGATATGTATATACTTGGGATTTGTATATTTCTGCCACCTCAGATAGCATTTATGAAAGCCAATCCTGAGACCATTGGTAAGCTCCTAGAAGTCCTATGGTTTTCCATAATATTAGTTCTAAAATCATCATCTGTTCTAGACATCAGACATTCTGTAAACCATAAAAGGCAGTTTTGTTTCTGTTCCTGTAGGATTGTTTTCAACAGTAAAGATCTGTACTTAGTGTGATTTGTTACTGGCTTGAAGGAACTGCTATACTTACTTGCACATTCCTCTAAAAGCAGTGTTAATTTTGACCTTACTTTTGGTAACCTAGATCAGAATCACTCACTTTGTCGGGGTGTGGGGCATGGCAGGATGAGTGCCCACACCTTCTGGTGCTTCATTTTGTTTTTAATTTATATGAGTACACTGTAGCTGTCTTCATGCACAGCAGAAGAGGGAATCAGGTCCCATTACAGATGATAGTGAGCCACCATATGGTTGCTGGGAATTGAACGTAGGACCTCTGGAAGACAATCAGCACTCTTAACTGCTGAGACATATCTCCAGCCCCTAGAGCTTCATTCTTAACATTGTATTCTGTTCCCCAAGAGCCTTATTCTCTGTGTTGCTTTTTGCCTGTGAGGAGTTGTACTCCTTCCTTTCTAGTACTGTATTTATCAATGTGTGAATTCCATTTAAATATTTCCCTGGCAGTTTCTAGCCAATCATTTGCATATTTTGAGATATTACATATTTAAAGATATACATCAAATCAGCATTCGGCTTTTATTGAAATCCATAAACGTTTACTAAAATTTTCCTCATGTGGTACACCATTTCAGCACAGCACTAGAGAGGTTTGTCAATAAGGGAAGCCCACTGTCTTCATATAAATAACAGAAACGAGTCTAGAATACATCAGTGAGCAAGGCTACTCATTAAAACAGAAAAGATACCATGGCAAGCATTGTAAAGAAGTGGGCATTCCCTGTGAAGCACATGACAGAATCCCAAAGGGGCTAAAAGGACCAAAGTGCAGGTGGCCCTGTGGGACTGAGGATCTCTCTTGCAAACCCTGCAGAATTTCAGGGTTGGCTTTGGACACTGGCATTTATTTTACTTTCTCCTTTGGTCTTTAGTTACATCACTTTGCAACTTTTGTCTCGGGAGACCTGAATCCGGTAGGTCTGGGAGAGGAACGGCTGGTGGGATTGTCACACCTACACTACAGCCCTCAGTAGGTTTTCAGGAAGCAACTTGTCAACCAGATTATAGTAAACCGTAATACCGTTTGATACTCCCATAATCCAAAGACCCAGAAGGCAATGTCTGCATATTTCATTTATCTATTTGATGTGGTGAAAGTCCCTGGCAACATGACACCTGGTTACTCGCCTGAGCAAGTCGCTTAAGCTCCCTGAGATTCGGTGTCTTTATCTGTAGAACAAAGGTGTGCCAGAGTCAGAGGCACTGTCCTAGTGACAGAAGGCAACATGTATGTTGTAGTTATTCTCAGTGTTTCAGATGTGAAGACCTTGAGAGTCACAGTGCAGCAATCTCTCTCGTGAGGCCTCTAAAGTGAGATCATGTAGATTTTCCAAATAGGCCTTTATGGCTCGCCAGCGTGACTTCATCTGGTGTCCAGAAAACCTGTTTCCTCCTGGTTTGGCTCTCTGTTCTTTCACTTTCTCGCTGATAATATATGAGTTGCTATTAAAAGTCTTCAGACCCTCTGAAAGGTCAAGCCTATAAACTTTTATTATAAAGTGTCTAAATATAGAGCACACAATATGCCATCGTAAGTTAAGGGAGTTCATGTTAAGAATTTTCCATTGCACACTGGAACACTTCAAAAGCAAAAGCCTGGGGAATGACATTGTCTACTTAACATCTGTGCACTTTCCCTCAAATTTTAGCCATTGTGTTTTCTAGGTGGCACCAGACCAAACCGAAATGCTAACTTTAAAGTACGCTAACATGTGATGTTTTTTAAAAATGCAGCAGCTTGTCTTAACATGTTTTAATGGGCGCCATGTAAAGTCTGCTCTAGATTTACACCTTGTTTGTTCTGTAAGTCCTTCTGCCTATGCTGGACGACGAGCTTATGTTGCGTAGTAAACCCACCTTATATGGAGATAGTATGAAATTGAGAGAGAGAAAATAGAGCACACAGAGAGACGGGTACCACATAAGTAGGGCTGCACAGACACTGTGTGAGCACTGTGAGTATCAAGTGCTGCAGGAACAGCGTCTGGGGAACAGCACCAACTGTGTGAAGGAAGTGGCAGTGTTAAAGGACTTTGAAGATAGTAATTTGAGACAGGAGTGACACATGCCAGTTCTGGCTAGGATTTGGAACCATGGTTAGGTTTCGCTTGTATCCTCTTAGGGGAAGATAGCACTAGCCTGGGCACATCCAGAGAGATGAAGAAGATGCGTGAGTGTGGAGGTGCTTAGAGGTGAGGCCAGGCACTGGAGTTGTCAGAGTAGAATTTTAAGCCGATTACTCAGGGAGCTTAAGACATGACAATAGATTTGCTGGAGAGACTGGTCCATTTGTTGGGAGAAGGGAGTTAGTAGGAACGTGTCTTTGTTGAACAATTGGAGAAATGAGAATTATAAAGAAGGACTTGACGGGACCTGGTTGGTTAGTCCTTGTCTAGAGGAAAGGCAAAAGTAGGTAATTAGAGATAAGAATTGCTTGTTTAAAGAAGAGAGTGGTGATGTGGTCTTACGGAATTAAGCCTAAAATGGGAAATTATGTGTGAAGGTACTTGCTGGCTGAGCTCTGAGAACCTTTTGGGGAATTGGAATCTCAGAAAGAACCCCACATCCTGGAAAAGGGAAATGTTATTTTTTTTACAAGATAGACCTATAAAATAACCTAGTAAAATTGCTCCTGGGTTATAAAGAGGTTATAACTATGGAAAAATAATAAATTGGGCTGATGGAGGTTACAGCTCAGTAGCAGAGCACCTGCTTAGCTCGTATGAGACCCTGGTTCAGTCCCCAGTATTACATTACACAAATAAAACCATATTAATACATATTCAACAATTCCCAAACCCACTACAATGAAAAGTAAGACTGTAACGAAATGTCTCCCATCAAACTGTCACCCCCCCCCAAAAAAAAAGAAGATTCAAAAATGGGAGGAAGGATTGTATGAGGCAGAGGAGTCGAGGACACTATGAGGTGTATGACCCAGAGCATCCACTAAGCGAGGTTCATGGGGCTCACAGAGACTGAAGCAACAAACACGGACCTCGTATGAGTCTGAGCTAGGCCCTCTGCGTGTATCTTATGGTTGTGTATGCTGTTGTTTTTGTGGGACTCCTAAAAGTAGGAATAGGGAGGGGTGTCCCTGACTCTTTTACTGGCTCTTGGGACCCTTTTCCTCCTACTGGGTTACCTCATCCACCCTGATAAGAGGGTTTGTGCGTAGTCTTATTGTAACCTGTTATGCCATGTTCATCGATATCCCTGGGAGGCCTGCTCATCTCCAAAAAGAAATGGAGGAGGAGGAGATCTGGGGGAGAAGGGAGGTGGGAGTCTGGGATAATTTGGGGGAGGAGAAGCTGCAGTCAGGATGTAATATTTGAGAGATGATTTCAACAGTTCAGCAGTTCAGACTGGTAAGTGCCGGTGAGTGAGTGCATGTGTTTAGAAAGATAGAAATACTACATTCCTCTCAGGTACAGCATAAAAGCAAAAACTAAAGACAAGCTCTATTCAAGTATAGACTATTTAAGAAATGCCATCGAGCATTTTACAAACCTGGTCGGTTCCTCTAAGCAGATGGGCACAGCATGTCTGAGATGACCCCAAACCCTGAACCAAAAAAAAGTGTCTGCTTTTGAAAGGCTAAAGATGCCAAACATGCCAAACAGTAAGGAAGCATTAGGAAAGTGTGCATGCAAGATCCGGCAGCCAGGAGTGCAGCAGGGCTGGGAAGTGGTCAACAGAAGAGAAAATGCTGTCGCTTGCGCGGACTTGGCTGCTGTCTTGAAAAGAAAAGAAAGAAGAGAGTTTAGGGGGCTGGAAACATGGTTCAGTGGATGAGAGCTCTTGCTTCACATGCAAAGGACATGGGTTTGGGTTCTGGCACCCACATTGCAGCTCACAACCTCAGTTCTATCCATCACTTTCTTCTGGCCTCTGCAGGCAGAAGACATACACATGGTGCACAGGTATACTTGCAAACAAATGCTCAGATCCACCAACCAATTTTTTTTTTTAAAAGATTCTAGAAACCAACCAGACACCTTTTTTTTTAGCATTGTTTATGCCAGGCAGGGTGACACAAACCAGTGATCCTAACACTTGGAAAGCAGAGATAGGCGTTGAAGGCCAGTGTGTTCTACATGACACTCTTTCAAATAAAATAAACCAAACAGATTGTTTTATTGTCCTTCAGAACCATGTCTGCCTTAAACATTGTATCTGGGTAACCTAGCAGACTCACATAACCTTACTGTGCACCTGCTCACCTTTTTCTTCATTAGGATGTCAATGTGTCACAGTAAGGCTTTCTTTTGTCACTCTTTAATTTAAATGTAACCGTTAACCCATGGTTCCATGGCTTCCTCTTGTATTGCGAGGATACTTTGCTTCCATTGTTGTAATGAAATACCTGAGAGATTGGAGCATAAATCGAACAGATATAATTTGATGTTCCCGTCCATGAATCTACTGACTGTTGCTGGGGCATGTAAGGAGACAGCAGAGTGTGCTGGTGCCAGCTGTCTGCATCTGGTAACATACAAGAAAGAAGGGAAGGGCAGTGCTGGAGAGACGGCTCAGTGGTTGAGAGCACTGACTGCTCTTGCAGAGGACCGTTTTGTTCCCAACCATCTATCACATCAGTTTCAGGAGATCCAATGCCATGTTCTGCCTCTTCGGACTCCGTCCATGCACACTGTGCACATAACCCCACACAGGCATACATACATCAATCAAAATGAGTAAATCTTAAAGGAGAAGGAGACTCTCTCAAGCACTTTGAGGACATGCCCCCAGTGACAAACCCTCACAGGCCCCACTTCTTCAAGTCTCTAGTTTCTCCCTGTAGTGTCAAACTGAAGGCCGAGTCTCTAACACACTGTCTGTTAGGATACATCAGAGTGAAGTTAGTGGGTATGGAATGTAGCTACCATTGGTGAATATTTGGGTCATTTTCCTAGGTTTTGGTTTGTTTGGGGTTGTTTTTTTTTTTAAGTCTTTTAAGCAAAATAGCACCAAGCCTTTTTGTTTTGACCTGTTATAAACTTGAGCTGTTGGGTCTGTAGGGTGAGTTTCCAGAAATAGAATTACTGAATCATAGCGTATTTTTAGAACTGCGTTCATTCCCATGCATATGTATTAATGGGTGGACAGATTGATTGATATTTTTTTTCTAGCATTGGAGTCACAAGGCCAGGTGCACTTAAGGCACAAGTTTAGGGGCACCCGGGCTTCTAGAAGAGTGGACTCTTCAGAGTTAGGCTCCTTCCCCAACCTCCTGGGTCAGCTTTCCCCTCCACTACTCAGCTCCAGGCTCAATGCTATTGTTCTTCAGTACAGTTTTTGTCCTCATAGCTAACACACCCGTGACACAAACTTAGAGTGAATGAGAGTGAATTTACTCCAGGAGTGTCTGAGAAAGAACAGCATAGGCAGAGGACATGTGTCCCCCACCTTACTGTCTCCTTACTTTTTAGTCAAGGAAGGAAGTACTGTAGTAACAGGACAGCCACATAAGCTCTGGGACAGATATGTATGCTTATAGTGCTGTCTGCCTGTAGGGTGTGGGAGGGAGGGGCCTGCAGCTGTGGTTGTGGAGAGAATTGTCCCCGAGACTTGCTTAAGTAAGTCCTCAAACATAAGGTAGGTGGAGGCAGGCAGGACACGTGGATTGGAAGATGCGTGCATGTTGGGGGGGGGATACAGTGGTGTAAAGAGTATTCCAGGAAAGAGGGAACAGTTCCACAAAAGGAACAAAGACCATGGCAGCCTTTGTGGTTAAAGAGTCAGGAGAACAGCTAGAGAAAAACAGTGCTCATGACGGGCCAGACAATAAAGTACTTGAGGTAGCAGTCTGTTTAAGAGTGAGCTGCTTCACCCCTAGCTGAAGAGCTGTTGGCATCCAGTAGGTGCTAGGAGAGGACAGTTGATCTTCTTTAAAAAGGAGTGTAGCCCCTGGTAGGACAACCACAATCTGGTGGAAGGCCATACGTCCAAGAATATTTGGGCAGCACAAATTGGGCTTGATGGACTTCAAAAAATAGAGGACACAAGGTTAGGTAGGTTGGGAAGAGTCGGGAATGGGGTGACTATATATGATCAGGATACATTGTATAAAGTTATCAAAGAAGAATAAAAGCATATTAAAATTTAAAAAAAACCTAAAATTTAAAAGTTGGATGAGCAGTAGAGGATTTCTGTATAACTCAGACCGTCTTTTAGAAATACCACTCAACATTACAGAGCAAAGAGAAATGAGGATTAAATTAATGTAGGAGTTAGGTATGTTGGAACACTGCTGTCATGTTGCAGACAAAATTACCAGCAGCTTGGTTAGAATTGTATAAAAGAAAGAAAAGGTAAATCGCCTTGATTGAAAAGCAATTTAGAAACTCTCATGACCAGGACTCACTTGGATGGTTTTTCTGAATCCATCACTGAGTACATTTTAGGTCACCGGACTGAAATAGAGACTGGAGAACAAGTTTTGAAAGGGACTTACAAAATATTTCATTTTGGTACAGATTGGGTTTGCTGTTGCTGTGGAATGTTCTAGAAAATATATCAGGAAGCACTGAGATGTGAACATTTGGGGGTGGCCCTAACAGCTCTTAGGACTTGAGATGTCTCCAACCACAACCAATATAAAAGTTGAAGCTGTGTGTTAGGTAAGATGGCAGAGCTAGAGCTCACATTCAAGGATGTGTGTGTGTGTGTGTGTGTGTGTGTGTGTGTGTGTGTGTTGCTTATAGTAAAGCCCAGCGTCTCCCATGTCGCAGACAAGAACTCTGCCATTGAGTTACGTCCCTGGTGCTTGTTTTGCTGAGCTTGGGTCTCACTTACGTAGCTCAGGCTGACTTTGAAATTTGCAGTCCTCCGACATTGGCCTCCCAAGTGCTGGCGAAATAGACATGAACCACTACACTTCTAGATCCTAAGATACTCTTGAGAAGTGCGTTGCTAATGGAAGTAGACAGAGAATACAGCAGACGTTGAATGTGGCAGCCATGGTAGACGATAGAAAAGGAAATTTACCATAGACACAGCAAGGCAGTACCGAAAGCTCAGGTGAAGCTAAGAGGTTTCCTGTGGGGCTTTTGTCTCTGTTGACCTTGTAGGAATAAGGAGGGCTGGTGGTTCATGACTCCCTAGGAAGAAATGAGAAACAGTTTGTGGTACGCAGAAAACCAGATGCACAAACGCAGACTGGGAGCCTTAGGTGAACAGGACAGAGGCATGGTAAGGAAAACAACCATTCAAGAGGTTCAGAACCTTGTTTTAGGGAGCTGCATTTGCAAACATCCGTAAGGTAGCTGTGCCTACACTCCTAAGATTCCTCTGTCTGGACTCTTCCTGTCCTGAAGGCAGTTGTCACGTTAGCCTGCCAGATCCCTGTCATGCCGCTTCCGCAGGTTATCTGCACGGGTCTCAGCGTTGGCTTCCAAATCCCCTCCATTGATGGCCTCCCTGATCTTCCTGACTCCGTGTGACCACCTGCAGCCTTTTCCTGTAGACTCAAGAGGCTTCTAGTGAAGAGTGTAGGGTTCACCTCTCTCCTAAGAGGCTTCAGATCTGCAAGAACACGGAAGGAAGGCTATGGAAGTACTGGAATCCCTATAAACAGCTAAGCAGGCAGCTCTACCCCAAAACAGATAGTGTGTGCAGATGTGTCTATGGGAAGAAGACTCGAGTTTGCTCCCTGTGCCGTTCTAAGCCTCTCACCACTGTGCAAGGGCTTTTGTTTTTCAAGTGAAGAGGTACACTGTGGTGAGCAGTCTTTTATAACCCATAATAAAGTCCCTTGTAAAGACCATTTTTTGACCAAATGAAGCTAAGTGTTCTTCTCAGAATCTACTCCCATTCCCCCCCACACACCCCTGCCTCTCTGCACTGGAATGCACACGGGTCAGTAATGGTTAACATAAGGAAATAATGTCATGTTCTAGTTCTGATTTGTAAAGCTGAGGAAACAACCAGAGTTAATTACATAAGGAAGCTTACCAACCCTCTATATCTAATGTGTGTGCGACCACTCAGTAAAATTAAAAGTACATTCTTGAGTTATATAGGTATTGACATGCAAGAGCACTCAAAGACAGTTAGAAGTAGCCTTCAACCGTTGGAGGCCTCAAAGGAAAGTTTCTCTAAGAGTAGGTTAGAAAAAAACAATTACATGTACCTTAGAAAGTTGGATTATTTATGAAAAGAAACAGATCCTCTGCTCACTGAATAATAACATAAATTTTGAAATCCTTCCAGACCTAAGGCTAGCAGTCTGTGGAATTTCAAATTAAGTTCAGTCCACATGACACTCAATTCAATTAAAATGCTAACTAATGATTCTGTCCTTTGGTGCTGGCACAGTTGTGTTTGTTGATTCTGATAACAAGTGTTTGGGAAGACGGGAGGCTAAAGCATGCCCCTTGGCGAGAAGAAGGATGACCCCATGTTGTCAGATGCCCTTGCCATTGATGACTGTGGAACCTTTGATTTAATAACACCGCTTTTTAAAATTTTATTAATTAATTATTTAATTTACATGAGTACTCTGTAGCTGTCTTGAGGCACAGCAGAAGAAGGCATCAGATCCCATTACAGATGGTTGTGAGCCACCATGTGGTTCCTGGGAATTGAACTCAGGACCTCTGGAAGAGCAGTCAGTGCTCTGAACCACTGAGCCATCTCTCCAGCCCAGTGACACCACTTTTGAGCCCGTTCCTCACCCTGGAAGTTTCATCGCGACCACTCTACGAGAGGGTGTTGTCCAGTCTTTAAAATAAGGAACCTGAGACAAGATGTTGGATGAGACGTGACCAGGTTCTCAAAAGACATCACAGTGTAGTAAACCCATGAAAGCCCCCACGATTGCTATTTTTCCTTACTCTCTTTTTATTGATCTACTTTGTGCCCTTAGTCGACTAACAACTTCCTTTTTCACCTTCTGTTCATCTTATATGCTAAACTTTCAATAATAATCACCTGATCGTTTGTATTCCTTGCCCACTGTAAGGTACGATACTTTAGAGACCTAGCTGTAATGCTCTCTGTAGTGTGGTATGTCTTTAGCAGTGTGTCCTCTCCAGGGTCCTGCCTGGTGAGGCCGCAGCTGGGCTCCTAACTCTGAAGCACCCTGCTCTTTAAACTTCTCTCCCCTAGTGCTCTTACACGGCAGACACTTCCCCACAGCAGACAGACCTAGCCCACTGCTCAGCTCGGCTCTGGAGATCCTTCAGCCTCAGTGCCTATAAGAGCGTGCATGCTCTCTGCGGTCCTTGTCACAAACCAGCTTGAATTGTGTAGGTACAAGCTCACGTCTTCTATCCTTGTTAAAGTCAGAGTCCCTTGGGCCTCAGTCTCTGGGTGCTTCTGTGTAACAGTGCCTAATGCAATGTCTTACACATTGTATGTGCTTCATAGTTCTCTTAAATAAATGGGTAGCTGGTCGTTGTGTGTAGTTTACAATATACTAAATATTTTAGTATATAATACTCTACTTAATGTATTATATATAACATGTAAGTATACAGATGGTTTTGAACCTATTTAAATCTCCCTTTTTGAAGTTGTTTGCTTTTTGTCGGCGTAGGAACAAAGACTCACAAAGATGCAAGTGACCTACCTTAGTTTATTTGACTACTAAGCACAAATTCATAACCCAGACTCGTACCTCTGAATCCGGTTCATTTTCTGTACATGGGTAGAGGCTGATGGGAGGTAGAAGGAAGGTGAGAGCCCAGTGCTGAGCTCCTCTTACCAAGGAGGAGAGTGCTTCCCAAGACTGATAGCTCGCCCGCACAGGCCTGTCCACCCCTGAATCGATTGCTTGTGAGTGGAAATAGAATTGTCCTGGTAGCCTCGGACCATCCCTTCCTGGCTAGCTGTCCACCACGGTGTCTGCAGACAGCAGACGATTGTGCCCTCTAGCCACAGATACTAACTTCTGTTACATGTTACCTCCTATAGGAGGGAAGTGTGAAGTAATGTGGGGGACTCTGAAAAGAAGGAATCGAGAAGGAAAACAGGGAATGGTACAACTGTTGGCAAGTGCGAGGCTGTTATTTCATTTAGGATACGTGCAGAAATGGGGCAGTAGTCCCAGCAGGCTGTCCAGTCTTTAAAGAAAGTTTCGCAGAATGGTGTGCATAAATCCAGGATCATTTGTGTCACTGGCCAGTAACCCAAGTACTTCAGCTTCATACCTTCTTGTTTATACAGTGCTGGGGTTTATATCCTGCTCTGAAGAAGTTATAATTAACATTGCGTGTTTGTAGTTTCATTTCCTGATGACTTTCTACAGCCGGTTAATAATAGCCATTGTGATGAGGTAATGATTTCTTCTTCCAGACTGTCCATCTGTGTCATTGCTTTGTCGTCTGAATACCAGTGCCATTTTAAGTTTTGCTGAAAGTGAGTTTCTTCTCATTTCTATGTAGTTGAGGCAGAGTCTTTGCTGTCTCAGCATTTTCGCCACTTCTAGGGAAAAAATAATAATATGGACTCCTTAAAGTGCCATTTGGTGAATTAAATTTGGACCATGCCTTTATCCATTTGACTGAAGCAGTGGAGAGCTGGCACTTCTGAGGTCTTGGGCCTTTGTTTCTCTGTTTGGCCTGTGATGTGGCTTGCCACCTTGCTTGGCTGTTGTCTTTTCCCTCATGCCCCGTGACAGGCACTAAGTAAAGAGGAAATGAGCACAGCCTAACTGTGCTCTTCTTTGGAACAGAGCTCATGTGTGACTCTTGGGGCCTGTCTCCAAGCTTTGGTTAATTGCTCACTTTAAATTCACCACTCATACAACTGAGTATTTTAAAGACTCTACCTCAAGCCGGATTCTGCTTCCTAAGAGTGTCTTGCTCTTTGTGGTTTTTGCGGGCAACATTCTCTTGTGAACTGATATGAGAAGTCAGTCTTACCCATGCATGGCTGTGTATAGAAGTCCCTGAAGATTGTCGTGACCATTAGAAATTGATCAGACAACACAATAGGAGCAGGGGTCTGTTGAGCTTTGAGTTAAGTCAGAAGTGTAAACTTGATGTGGTTGTCCTTCACAGGTGTGCCCAGAGTGTAGAAAGCAGTGGGCACAATCTCCCAAGGGGAGAGTGAACCCACCTGATTCCCTGAACAGGACCTTAATGTGGCTGTGCTAGTCTCTGTTTTGTCATATATTTAACAACATTGCACTGTTTTGTGGAAGAACTGAGATTTTAAAGGTGCTAAGAATAGCACCAGTCCCATCTGAGAAATGTATCCAAAAGACTTGAAAGAGGAGGTTGCAAAGAATTGCACATCTACGTTCCAAGCAGCCTATCTCACAGAAGCCAAGACTCAGAGGCAGTCTGTGGATGAATTGGTGGGAATTACTGTGTTTGAATACTATAGAGCCTCGAAAAAGCCAAGCCTACACATAGCACATTGCAGACTTACCCTAAGTAAACGGGCCGTTCCCAGATGATGTACAGTGATTCCATACATGAGGTTTCTAGAGTAAAATCAGAAGAAAGATAGTTGCCAGGGGTGAGAGGAGGGGAAAGTAGGAGCTGTGGTGGAGCCTGCAGACTTTCAAGTTTTGCCAGATGAAGTAGTTATATAGATTGGCTCCCAGGTAATGTGAATGGCTTAGTACTGAGCACAAAGTTAAAATGGTCCAAGAAGGTAAGGCAGCGCTGTCCTATAGTACAATTAACAATGTGTGTATCATCAGTGTTAGTGATAAGGAAAAAATCGCTTCTGGGACTACTAGCCCTCACGGCTGCTCTGAGTCAGCTGCCCTCCCTCTGACTTAACCATGGGCTGGCTCAGGTAGCCTCTACCACACCTCTACACCTCCTATACCCATGACATCTGGCGTCATTCAATCTGCTGCCACCATGCTGGCAGGACAAATCCTGCTTTACATGTGACATTTTAAACTGCAGACACCAGACACTCTTTGGGAACAAAATATTATGAATATGTAGGGATCAGGGCTTTATCGGAGGGACCAGTTTTTGCTGTGTAATCCAAACTGGGCTGAAACTCCAGATCCTGAGTGCACCACAGCATCCAGCTCTGAAGAAACTGTAATAACATCTTTGCAAAAGAACATGGCTTGTGTATTATAAGGAGAAAAATAAGTGGTACTGTCTACGTTGTTGTGTGTCTTATTTTTCATTTTTGAATGAATAGACATACATTTTTAGGAATAAACTTTGAGAACATGAGCAAATAACTCAATGATATACCTGTTTATGTATATATATATTCATTTTATTAGTCATTTTCATTTTAAAGCTGCCATTTCTGAGACTTGTCAGATGGTCTACATTGGCTATTTCAGTATCATTCAAAACTTAGCCTGCATCTCTACAGATGGAACATAGGGCCCTACAATAAAGCTTTTACCCATTATAAGACTCAGGGCCACTTTTAGATTATTTTTTATTTAAAGCAATAAGCAGGTTCAAGCTCTAGAGCTCCTGAAAGCAACATTAACAAAGCTTGGATATTCCTAGGATTGAGGGTAAGGTCTAAAGTCTCTGATAGAGCAGCGGAGGGCTGACCTCCCTCGAAGCCACTGTCACCCAGAGCCAGACTCTCTCTGCCTTAGAGTCCTGTGGAAATGTGCTTCCTGTCATGTGGCTTAGGAAGAGTGTGGCCCCCACGTGACTGCTCAGTACGTGACTAACTAGATGGTTTACCATCCATTTGTACCAAGACAGCGCTCTGTGGGTATTAGGGGGAACCTCTGAAGGTGTGCTTACCTTGAAGAGCCAAGTTGAGAGTACCCCTGGGTTCATGCATCTCTGGGCTCATTGCACTGCCTCAGTTTGGCTACTGTGGGGTATTTGGGACTTCTATAGGACAGGTGAATTTATATTAAAATCTGGAGTTGTTCGACAGTATAGCTTATAACACCGTAAAGTGGAATAAAGCACAAAGATAATCCCTTGAATTCTTTATAAAAACCACCTCTTAAGCTGAAGCACGTTCTTGAATGATTCTGGAGTTCCTTTGTTATTACTATTCTGTGGAGTTGGAGCTGTGTCTTAATTTGGTGCCCAAGTTTTCAGTGTCCTCCTGCCCTCCAGACAAGGTATCTCTGTGTGGCCCTGACTGTACTGGCACTCACTCTGTAGACCAGACAGACTGACCTCAAACTCAGAGATCTGCTTGCCTCTACCTCCAGGCTGCTGGGATTAAAGGCGTGTACCACCACACCCAGCTCTGAGTGGTAAATTACCTAGAACGACCATCCCCAGGTATCATTAGCATGGGCTGACTGAGAGGTTATGACCCCACACTACTTAATCCCTGTTAGGTGAAATATTAACAAGTCACATTAGCCTTTAAATCAGTGGCTCTCAGCCTTCCTAATGCTGAGACCCTTTTGTTGAGATAATCTTCTGTGTTAAGGTTGTCTTTGTATTATTCAAACTGTATTATTATTAAACACTGTCTAGACTTTGGTATTGTTCATTTTTATTAAGCATTACCAGTCTCAGTGTTTCGTAAACATTCTTCTCCATTACCTAATTGGTTTAATAAAGGGCTGAGAGCCTGTACATGAAGCAAGAGAGGAAAGGCGGGGCGTTCAGGCAGAGGTGGGAACTCTGGGAAGGAATCAAGTGCTGGAGATTCACCAGCTAGACACGGAGGAAGGAACAGGTCCCAGGACTGAAGGAGAGGTAACATGTCACATGGCGGAACATAGGTTAGAATAAACTGACTAATTAAGTTATATGGGCTAGCTGGGAACAAGCCTAACTATAAGACCTAAGCATTCATAAATAAATATAAGTCTCTGTGTCATTTCTGAAGCTGATGGGTCAAGGCAGTCTGGTGATACAGACTCCTGTTATGGTGACCCCTAGAATAGAATTATTTTCCTTCCTATCTCATAACCAAAGTTTTGCTACTGTTATAGGTTGTAATGTGTTTTCTATGATATATAGTCTTTCCATTCCCAAAGGGATTGCAGCCCACAGGTTGAGGGTTGAGAACCACTGCTTTAGACAAAGAGCTTGACCTCTACTATAGGTGCCCAAAACGACACCAAATAAAATTAAGTAATATACTTCCGACAAACCTCAGGAAAGAAGACTACACGGCCACTAAAAACTACATTGTATAAAAGTAGTAACTTACAACATCTTCCCAATAGTTGTGTGTATGCATGTGTGCGTCTGTGTGTGTGTGTGTGTGTGTGTCTGTCTGTCTGTCTGTGTGTCTGTCTGTGTGTCTGTGTATCTGTGTATGTGTGTATGTTTGTGTGTGTGTGTGTGTGTTTGTGTCTGTGTCTGTGTTTGTCTGTGTATCTGTGATTCTGTGTATGTGTGTGTGTCTGTATGAGTGTGTCTGTGTGTTTGTGTGTAAAGTCTAGGGACAAATTTGTGAAGTCACTTTTCTCTCTCCGCTGTGGATTCTAGAGGTTGCCCCGAGGTCATCAGGCTTGTAGAGCAAGGACTTCTACCCAGTGACCTTTTTTCAAATCCAGTAAACTATAATTTAACACAAAATAACATATACATATTAACATTTAATACATTTTTATTTCTATATATAATGTATGTTATGTCAAAAACCCAGAAAGATCCACAAAGATTATTTGACAGTGACATTTTCTCTGTTCTCAGTAGTTAAATTATAAGTAGGTTTTCTTCCTCTGCTGCATACAATTCTTCTTTAAACTTAAAGTTGTATATACTTACTATTTTTTATAACGCACTATATGGAAACACAAAGGAAGTGCATACTTTTTACTCTATGTTTCAGGCTTTTATAAATTCACATGGGCTTTATTAATTAATAAGTTAGTCCAAGTTTTTAGTTTTTAATACTGTGGATTGTCTGTTTACGTTGTTTGAACAGTGCAACATGAGCCAAGCAGAGTCTCTCCCTGTACTACTTTAAGAGAACGACGCTTAGTGGTCAGGAAGTTAGGGTGACGAGCCAGCATGACATGACTTGAAGTTAGTCATGCTTTTTAAAAGTCCTGTGCTTACAAGCTGTGTACATGTGCTCCCAATAAAGACGGATTTGCCTCAGCAAAAGATGGCTTGGTTTGGCATCCTGTGTTTCGTTTTCACACTCCTGTTGACTGATAATAGTCCTCAAGTATTGCAAGGCCACCCCTCACCAAAGCAAGCCCTCTCCAAGATACCCACATTTAGAAGCTTAGGAGGTAGCCCTGCCAGCTCCGAATGCCCATTAGGGGACCTCAGAAATCATGTCCACTCTCCTATATCATTGCATGTCCCCTCTCCACACCTTGTGGACAGCAGGATGCAGTGCTGGCTGCATGTTCCTTTAGTTGTTTGTGAAGCTGACTCTCCCAGGAAACAGGAGGCAAACAGCCATTTCCCGCCTAATAATTCCCATCTGCTAAATGCTTACTGTGTGCCTGAGATTAAACTTAATGTTGCATTATGTTGGTTGATTTGAAGCTCTTATTAGGAAAAGTAAATGCTATTTTCTCCATGTGACAGGTGGAAAAGCTAAGGATTTGATTTCAAGAAGACAATTCTAAACTCTAGAAAATGACCAGTGTTGTTCTCAGTAAACTGATTTAGCGATCCTCGTAGTTACTTGTCTGCTGCCCTAGTCAAATATTGAACAGAAGCAATTCAGTTGAAGAGTGGTTTAGAATAACCTGTCATAGTGAGGAAGGCAGAGGCGGCAGCAGGTTGCAACTATAGCAGCTAAAGTCTGAGACAGCCAAGAAGCAGAGAAGCCAAGCCAGGAGTGAGCCAGCTGTGCTCTCAAGACATTTCTCCTGGACTAAGACAGCTAACAAGCCTGACTTCCCAAAGGCTCCACAGCTGCAGCAGATGTGGGCTATCAGTGGGGAACCTCATGTTCAAACACACAGACCTATGAGGAATATTTCACATTCAAAGGATAGCACTCCATTCCTGCCCCTCATGGGCTCCTGGCCACTTCATAATTAATACAAACTTTATTCAGTCTGGTTTCAAGAATCCTCAGTGGTAATAAGTGGAATACTGTTGAAAAATCCAGTCTCCTGAGATTCTGGATGGACTCTTAGCTGTGTGCACCTGTAAAGTCAAAAAAAAAAAAAAGTTACATTCTTACAACATAGAGTAATATGGAGTAGATACTCCAAGCTATTGCAAAAGAGAAGAACGTGAGGATAGCGAAGAAAGCATGACTGAAACTCATTCCTAGCATCTCCAATAATGTTGTAGTCTCCATTGAAATACAGGCTTCTTCCCTTCCACATCTGTATGCATCAGCTTCTTCTTAGATCTTCTTTCCAACTTCTCTATCCCTGCTAGACATTGTTTCTTTTTTTTTTTCTGGAACCTCGTGAGCATCGATTACGTTGTATATCCTGCATTCTGCTTGCCTGGGAATACCACCATGCAGGTGATAAGTTCTGAGGCCAGCTTGAGAGTAGCCCTCTGTGAGTGTGGCTGTAGTGACGTCCAAGCAACTGCACAGCAAACCCAGGGATAGGTTTCCCTGGGCAGCCCTTTGAAATAGGGGATCTATGTGGTGCTATTCTTTTTTCAGGCTATTGCTTTTAAATCTGGGATTACCTTTTCAGATGCCAGATTTTGAAATGAGCTTACAGTTTTATACTCTGACCTCTTCGATGAGCGGGATCACAGAGGCACCTTGCGTACTGTCTTCGTGGAAAGTATGGCTTCTCTTTCTTAGCGCTAATTAATATATTTTACATCTATAATTGCTTTCACCTCGTGTCCTCAGCCCTGTCCTTGTCTCTAAGGCACTTTGTGCTCTCTCTCAGATTTCAGATTTTTCTTTTCTTTTTTCTTTTTGCATTATCTTGTTCCATTTTTTGGTTTTGAAATCCTACTATAAACCTGTCTAAATGAAGCGAGCAGTGACCGCACCACAGCCTGGATGCTCTACTGTCTTGAAGTACCTCCTGCCTAAGGATCCCAGGTTTACATTTAGCCTCACGAAGACATTAAGGGCACAGCAGAACTCAGTCACATTTATTTATCTTGTCAATTATCCGCAGTCCAGCTCCTGGTTGAATTCTTCTTGCATCTGAAAGCTCATGATTGCAGTCTGCTGTCTCCGTTTGACACTCTAGCCTTGCACGCTCCGACTGGAATGTTCCTGTGAGTTCTGCTTACTAAGACTTCTCTGGCCTGCAGCTTGTACATGCTTCCCGCAGACCACAGACACCACTTCTAGCCACTTGTGAGCCACATGGCCAGGTTTATCACAGCAACAATCTCATTTTAATGTTACATGGCTATGACAGGGTATCTAACTGGAAGCTGCTTCAGGGAGAAGAGCTTTATTTTGGCTCATAGCTCAGGCATTTCTCATGGGGAGCAAACAGCTCAAGTTCAGGGTAGAGATGGCAAGAGAAACAGCCATCGTGACAACACCGAGTCCGGGACTTTAAGTAGCTTGCCTTGTTTTCTGTATTTCTTTCTTCATTAACTAATAAAGGATGATGTTAAGAGATTTAAATTGTTTTATGTTTTGTTTTGATTTTATCCTCTTCACAAGATCAAGACCCTGTGTTGTGACCTTGACCCAGTGTCCACACTTACTTACTTCATCACTTTCTTCAGTGTATTAGTTTATTGACCTATGAAAATAGGGCGACTTATCTCAGTGTTGTAGTTTAGGCTGAATTAGTTGCTAAACAGAAAACTTTAAGAAAAGTGACACTTAGGTATAATCACTATAGAAATAACCATTAATAAGTATTTGGAAATACTTAACATTATTTTATTTGCCATATACTGACTGTTGAAATTACTTAACAAATAAAAGAATGTGAAGTAAAATTCAGTCCCCCTCAGTCCACTCAGGCCTCTCCTGTTTCCCATCTCCAGCACTAACCACCAGCGCTTGTTTGAGGTTTAGCCTTCTGGAACATTTCCTATACCAGGGGAAACTATTCTTACGCTGTCCTTTCCTAATAAAATGCACGCTGGGAGTTAAGTGTTTTACATTGTCCTGTGGGAGCATGAAGAGGTGAGAGGCTGGCATCGTTTCGGGCGACTGCTGGGGATCCCGTGGCTGGTACACACTGCTTTGAGCGTCTGTTGACTGGTGTATCTTTGTTGTTTCCTTTAGGATATGATGTTTCAGCTTCTCCGAGGTCTGGACTTCCTTCATTCTCACAGAGTAGTGCATCGTGATCTGAAACCGCAGAACATTCTGGTGACCAGCAGTGGACAAATTAAGCTGGCTGACTTTGGCCTTGCCCGCATCTATAGTTTTCAGATGGCCCTTACCTCAGTGGTAAGTGAGATCATTGTCCTTTCGTTAAACTTAGTTTTCCTGTTTGAATTGACAAACTGCCCCCTTCATGCTCCTCATGTTGTTTCTGCCCACATTTAGCCTGTGACCTGAATGTCTGTGTGCTTTTTTACTAGCTGTGGCTAAGAGGAAAGCAGGGGCTTTGTTTCCTACGACTTCAGACACATCTGACTGGGTTTGTTATGGATGGGAGCCGATTGCAGAAATAGCCTGTTGGCATCTTAGCCACCAGGAAAGAGTCTGTTACACGCTTCTAAATGTGTTTTGCTATAACCTGTGTTTTTTTTTTAAGTTGCATACATAATGTAGAAGAAGGCACAGCTTGGGTCAGGTTTGGGCAGGCAGGAGGAGTGCCACCCGTGGTCCACAGTGTACTTGAGAAACAGCCACACCACCTGCCAAGTCAGGATAACCACTCCTCTGGAGCTATGATGACCAGGGACTAGAGAAATTAACTTGACAGTGAACTGAGAGACCTGAATGAGTAACACCTCCCAGCCTGAAGGTAGTGTCACATGGGCCGGAGTAGAGAGGACCTGAGGCCCTGATTTGGCAGAGAACTTAAGCCTTACTGTTCTTTGTCTCATGCAGATCCAGGGCCTTACCATTAATTAACTCCAGTTTCTCTTTCTAGCCCATCTGGTTGAAGTCTGCAGAATCTAAGAGGAGCACCCTGATAGTCGGTATTAATAATTCTTTTCTTATAACGTGCTCTGTGAGTAGCTAGAAGTGAAGCTGTCTTCCTCTGCTGTGTTACTAGCGGACGGGAGATGGATACAGAGAATAAAGCTGTAGGAAAGCTGCCCTCAGACATAGCAAGTTAAAACTTAGGAGGAAAAAAAATCCATCTTCAGCCTGCAAGGGGCTGAACGCAGACCCTGGCCCGGATGGGGGCCATTGTTGGGAAACGTGAGATAGAACCATTGACCACTGTACAATGTGAGGGAGAGAATTGGCTGCTTCCATCCTTGACACGAGTGCTCCAGGAAGGCTGATATTCTACACAGAAGAACAAACAACAAAAGCAGCCTCCCCAGGTTCCTGCAGTATCAGCAGCAAAGGTGAAGTCCAGGAGTGGAGAAAATGAAGAAAAAAAAAAACTCACTTGGCCGGGAAGAACATTCAACTCACAAAACCTTCTTCTGCCTCCTCCTCTTTCCCTCTCTACGCCGAGTTCAGAAATCCCATAACCTGCAAACCCTCCGTTCCCAACGCTGGATACTTAACCACAGCACCAGATTGCTCTGGAGCATTCTTTGAAATATGTTGTGCCTCTTGAAAGATAAATCTTACTTGGCTCAGTGTTTGCCAGTACCTCACAGAAGACAAGGCCCAAGTGGATATTTAAAGAACAGGCCTCAGCTTGGGTCGGAGTGAAGCATGCCTCTGACGTTTACATAACCACACCAGAAAGGACCTGAGTTTGTGTGCTTCCCCAATGGGAAGGGTGAGGTAGGTACTGAGCTTCCCTAGGAAGTGACTGTGCCTGTTTTGGGGGACCCTGGGGAGAAGCTTGAATAGGCTTTGTGATTAAGAGGATCAGGGAGGAACTACTCCTTGGGCACATTAATTGGTGGGCAAGAGGGTGAGTCAGCTTCACCCCCCTAAATTGGCCACAGTAACTATAAATAAAAACAGAAAACCCAGTTGAGTTTTGCTTAATTTTTCCTCATTAAATTCAAAGAATGATAACCCAGCTTGTGAGTCACATCAGTTGACACCCCATTCTTGCTGAGAGTTGGCATGTTTAAGCAGGAAAATACAGACTAATGATCTCATACCCCAAGAAAAGGGCAATGGCAAATATATATCTATTGCTAGATATATTGATGTCTAGTTTGTGTTGTCTGTTTTATATTTACCATAGTGACATAATAAATGGGAAAGACTTCATTCCAAAGTACGATGTTTGGTATTTAATGGTAATATTAAAAGGGATGGTTTCTTTAGGGTACTGCGTTTTAAATATTTCCCACGTGTTAGTATTTTTTCTGCTTACAGGAAAAATCCACCTCATAAAATGATGCTTTGATTTTTACATACACGTATAAAAACAGAATCACTGAACTGATTATTTTTAGTATTCTTTTAATAGGCTGCACACCACTGCCTAGAAATACCCATTTTACAGTAGGTTATGTCACACAAGGAAATGGAAAGCCACTTAATTTGCAGACTGGTGAGAGATTTGCAGGTTAACTGACCTGAGACCACCATCTTAACTGCTGTGAAAAATGTGTATATTGCTCATTTCCAAGGCGTGGCTCACACAGCTTTCCTGCAAACCCTCTTGGTGTTGCTAGCTTAATGTCTTTAAAAAAAAAAATTGAGAGAGGAGAAAGAAAGAGAGGGGGGGAGGGAGAGAAAGAGAGACAGATAGTGATAGTTGCAGGGTGCGCTAACATATGTGCATTAGGAGGCCAGTAGAAGCAGTCAGTTCCCTCTCAGTTAGAGTTATTTGTGGCATGCCTGGCTTGTTGTGTGGAGACTGGAGATCCAAACTCCTGTCCTCACTATTGCATGGAAATTGCTATTAGCCTCTGAGCCTTTTTTCCAGCCCCTAGAGAATGAGCTTTCATGATATTCTCTATCTTGTTGGTAGTTATTTGGGGCTTTTACTTATAAAGCAGTGGTGAGTCACGTGAAGTGAGATACTCAGTCTTGTTCCACCTGGATGTTATCCTGGGCATTTAAGAAATACTTTTTAATAAGTTAAGAAATGCCAACATGCAGACACAGGCATTTGAGTCATTAGAAAAATCAGGGGAGAATTGCTTATACATTTAATGGCTTCAGTATTCCACATAGCTACTCACTGGTATTAAAGTGAAGGACTCAGTCAAACCTTCGAATGCCCAAGCTCATTCTGTATCGTGGTGTTGACTGAGTTCCTTGGCCAGAATCTCTGAGCAAAAATCCTGACAGTTACAGGCCATAGTCTGGGCTGATGTAAAGACTGAAAGCTGGTTTGAACTTGGGTCTCGCATGTACAGAAATTCTCAGACACCTGGCTGAATCAGAATGAAGAGCTGCGGGACTTGCAGGGATAGTGTACTGCGCTTACTAAAGGACATTCTCTCTAACTTGTTGTAATTTGATACTAGCAAGCTTTAGAAGAGGTTTTGTATTCTTCTAAGATAATTAACATCTTCCAAAGAAAGGAATAGGAGAATTACTAGACAGCTTTTTCTTCACCTGTCTCTGTGTGACTGGTGTTTGTTTCTTTGTTTGTTTGGTTGGTTTTAACAGTAGCTTGTACTCTTAGATCTTTGTAAAAGCTTTACAGCATTTTCGCATGAGACTTTCCTCCAAAGCTCTTTATTTTTGTCTATATCTTCAGTATTAACGGTCGTGCAGTCCTGCAAACATTTTCCTGTGTAAAAAAATCACCAGAGACAGTAGTAAACCTAGTAAGGCTGTTGTTAGAGACGCAAAAAAAAAATTTAGGGGATTATTTAGTGGCACTGAAGGTTTAGTACTGCCAGTTTGACACTTCGAAATACTTACACTGTTTCAGGCTAAGGCAATAGGGGTGTGTGTGCATGAAAGTGTGCGCACACACGTGTCCCTGTCTCTGTGTTGTTAGCACTTGGTAAACACTGAAGAAACTGTTCAGTTTCAGACAGACTTTTACATGCTTAGGAAAGGAAAGGAAATGGAGTTCTGGCTTTCAGTCAGTAATTACCAGTCACCTCTTCTGTGCCAGGTTCTGTCTATGAACCTTAGAGGTGATGCTGAACTAAAGCGGACGAGGTCCTTGCTCTCACAGCTTACAAGCAGAACTGGGAAATAGATCTGAACATTAACAGTCACACGAAGGAATGTGTCTTTAGAAACAGAGGAAAATACAATCAATCAGGGAAGAATTTCCCCTTCTGTGGAGCCACATGACCCATGGATGTACCAAGTCTGAAGACAGAGAAACCCACACTGGTCACCTGTGCCAGGACGTGGGATATTGGCAGGGGTCACAGCATCATCCTTCCAGAACCTGTCGGCATTCAGCTCCACTGGATGTGTGTGTATCAAGTAATCTGTACTTGTATTCTGTGTGTGTGTTTGGAGTAAACTCCTTGCATGACACCCCGTTGGCTCGCTCAAGTGACAGTGAAGTAGGACCAGAAGTTGAAGAACAATGTCATCTTTTATACAAGAAAACAAATTCTTTATGTTTGTTTCCTCTCTGTGCACGTTGTGTTTACTATGGAGACCTGGCAGGGTTTGAGCCACAGGCTCGGCAGCTGAGTGGCTCCCACAGAAGCCTCCAGAGGCTGCCAGTGCATACGGAATGAACCAAACCCAGAGCATTACATGAGTGTCATGGAAAAACCCCAAAGTCCTGTCTCCTCAGCACCTCAGCGAAAGTTCAGGACACACCTCTGAAGCAGGAAAGGCTCCTGGAACGCCCTCCGGTCTCAACCTCTCGCCATGACACAAGCAGGGCTATTTTGTTAATACTTGCAGTTGCCAGTACATATTTCATAGCTAACAATGGGGTGTTTGTGTGGCTTTCGTTTTCACTTTGACCAGTGAGGGAAGTGGAACACAATGGGGGCAGTGCAGAGCTGGGAACAGGACACGTTTTTCTTTAGGATTCCCAGGGCTGCGTACGTGGAAAATGCCAGGGCCAAAACAAACACGAGATCTCGTCCAGATCCCTCTGTTGCTCATTCTCGGTGGTAATAAAACATGACTGAGTCACCGTCCGATAGGCTGACTCTGCTCACAGTCAGGGTGGCCGTCGATGACCACTGGATGAGTTTCTCCCATGTACAAAAGAGGAGGAATTCTGCACTGTATAGAAAACCCCTGTAGGTGGGTCTGCATATGTGCGCATATACTGACGAGATGCATCTGTGAGTGTTCTCCTTGTCCCTAAAGATAGGCATTCATTTGCCCACATAAGGCCAGGTCCTTCCTAAGTGGTGACTGTTTTGAATTAGTTCTAGACAAAAGTAGGTAAGCTGTAATGCTCCTGCCTGGGGAATATTTTATTTGAAAGAAAGGATTGGCTTTCTTTCAAGTCTACTGTACATATTTGGCCAGCATGTCCTATCCAGGTGTGGTGTCTGTGGAGACTACTTGTCTCCTGGCTTTTTATACCTTGTCATAAACATTGGATATGGTGTCACTAGATCTCAGAAGCCTGAGATAAAGACCTCACATGTTAAGGTTGCAGAGACCAGGTGCTTTAGCGAAGCCTTGCAAGTGGTGGTTCCCTGGGCCTCCAGAAGATGACAGAATGTTCCTGTCTCTTACCTTTAACATTCCTATGGGAATACACTTCAGTGCCGTGTCAGGAAATGATCCAAAACCTTATGTAATAAAACAACTTCCTCTTCACAAGCTTGCCTGGCCTGAAGGTATTATTTCCATATCCAGACTGTGAGGCACTGTCCTTGGAAAGGAATGTAAAACAATGTTTCTATAACTAGGATTCTTGTGTCCTTTATAGTTCTTTAGCTGTGTGAACTTCTTGTTTGCAGCTGTCACAACCACCGAATGAGGGAGAGGAGGTATTTTGTCTGCACTTTAATAATCTCATAGTATAAGTCAAGATACATTAATGAAATTTTGTAACATTTGGCTTAATTGTTCTTCCATTCAGTTCACATTTTGCACAGGGTGAATAAATCAGTGAGGCCCAGATTTTCCAGTACCTAAATAATGAATCCCAGCTCGGGGCTTCTTGTACGCGTGTTTACAGGGCGGCCCCAACCTCCTTTTCTCTCCTCATCACCAGTCGGACACATCAGTTTGTAGGACTGATTATCTAATGTCACTAAATGTTCTGTTGTTCGTTGAGCTTGCTTCCCAACTCCCTATTTTCACAATAAGTCACTGGGTACATTTCCAACTCCTCCCCCTGCGCAGCCTGCATCATGGCATCAGTTGTGAGCACCTGGACACAGATTTCGTCTTATCATCTCACTTTGCTTTGTCCCTTCTGATAATAACTCGAGCCTCTCGAGCCCCAACAGAGTAACGTTTCTATTGCGAATGTCTGTCTGGGTGTCCATTAACCTTCGGACTTTGTCCTTCCTGATTCATGATCACAAACTCTCATCCATGACCCTAACTTGTACACTTACGTTTCCTGTGTGCTGTGTCTTTATTTAAAGATTAAGATTTCTCAAGGCCTTGGGTGAAACCATGATACCTTAAGAAATGGCTGGTGATAATAACCTTTACTGTAGGTCCTTTGGCTTGGTCCATGAGGGTGCTTGAGAAAGTTGATGGAGGTAGTGTTTCTGTCTATCTCTACAGGTCTCTCGAGAATTAAGGTTTGTTTTCTAAATGATGATGCTATAATACTGGATTCCCAGCTGACCTTTGACCCGACTACTATTTTTCTCAAGTCTGTGTCTCAGTGATATCCTTGGCTGAGACCACCCTTTTATCTACCCCAGCTTTCAACTCTCCGTTCTTTAGGGATTGACATGGAAAGTGAGTGGTATTGCTGGGCCTGGTGTCTGCCAGGGTGCTGATGGCTTTTAAATCCCTCGTAACTATGAAGGTTAGACTTGACAGTTAGCTGTGGAGGAATAGCCTACCTTCTCATCTTGGGGAAATGAAAGAAGGGGAAAGCGTGGGTGAATGTACTTTAATGCTGCTCATGTGTTTATTCTGAAGGCTTGGCAGAGTCTAAAAATGGGGCTGTAAATTTAACAGCTCAACCATAAAAAAAAAAAAATCCCAAAATAAGGAATGAGAAGCTCTACGGCTTCTAGGTTTGGATAGCGGCATAAAATTCCAGATTTATCCTCTTCTGCCATTTGATTTTTTTTTTAATTTTTAAAACTCCTTGTTTTTCTTTTTCCCACTTCTGTTTTGATTAATTGCATCGTAAAGGTTACCCGTGCTCTGCAATGTGTTTTGCAAGTACTTGGTGGATATACTTCAGTTAATCGAGTTCATGGTGGCATTAAATACTGTCTGCACCTTGTGAAGGCTGGGTGATTTCAGTGAGGTAGGGACTGCACATGGTATCTGTTCTTGTGGGAAAACATGCTTCAGTGGGTTACTGGCACTGGGTCTGGAATGTGGCATTTAAAAGTACCTTTTTGCAATGGGAAAGAATCCTGTCAAGAATAAACAGTCTGACCTTGTTAAATGGGCCAAAGTCTGTCTGTAATCTAGTTCCAGAAAACTAGCTTTTACTAGTTTAGAAAAGGCAGATGGGGGCTGGGGGGAGAGACTGGAACCTTTGTAAAGGAAAGAAAAAGTTATTAGCAAGAATGTAAAGTGGATTCCTGAACTCAGGATCTTCACCCGCGCTCCTAAAAATGTCTTTACCTGGCTGTAAACTCCTCAACTTCTGAAGAGTGGGTGAAAGATCGACCCTCGGTTAGGCGGAGAAGCAAGTTTTCTTTTTTCCTGGAAAGACAAAACTGGCTTACAGGAGTGAACCATGAGAGCAGGCATGCAGTGTGGACCACTGTGGGAAAACAGCAAGCTCAAATTGCCCATGGCTCCAAAGTGCCCATAAGTCTGTGTCCCTGAGTTCTCCCCAAATACATCCACATACCCTGTGATCTGCCCATCCCATCACTATGCCATTTGTGTCCCCAAGCCATTAGATGCACACCCCAGCTCCCTCAGACTGGCCTCCCCTCCTCAACCTAATGAACTGGTCTTTAAGACTGCTCCTCACCTGTCTGAAATCAGCCCGATTCCTGGACCACTGAGTGTGGCCTCTCCTCCGTGCTTCTGATTTCCTGTACTGTGGTAGCTCTCGAGGTGTGATTCCATCTGCTTGGCCGTTGTCACCCATTTCGTTAGCATTGTGAAATACATTTCAACACTCAGCATACTGCACAAGCCCATGGTAAATGCGCAGAGAACGTTTGTAGAACATCTGTGGTGAAGTGAGTTCGTGTGGAGCACATGGAGCTCGCTGAGGTCTGGAAAGGCCTTCCATTATGCCCTTGCTTCCCTGAAAAGTGCCGCCACGCCTCTTATCTACCTGTAGCATCGGGATCCCAGCTTGTTCCATTAACTCTTGTTGCTAAAATCTAGTATTTAGATTTAAGCTGTGTCACAGAAATTTAAATTTTTCTTGATTATGTAGATACATGTCTGGTTGGATTGTCACAGACCATACTTGGATCTCAGTGAACTACTTCTAATCATAAACACTCCTGTCACTAAATGAGAAATTAATCAGTATTGTTTTAAGTTGGCAGACATTTCAGTGGAGTTAGAGACCAAATCTTATCTACACACACACACATTCACCCATGCTAGAGCTAGAGCTCAAATTTCACATGCTTGACAAGTATTCTACCCAGCGCACACATCCCAAAACATAACTTTAAGTATTTTACCAGTGGGCTTCTGGCAGTTTTTTTTTCAAAATATCTAAATTTTAGGGGCTGGATAAATGGTTTAGCACTTTTAAGAGCACTGGTTACTCTTCTGTAGAATCAGAGTTCTAGTCCCAGCACCGACATCTGTTTGTAACTTGGGTTCCAGGAAATCTGATACCCTCTTCAGGTCTCTATGGGCAATGAAATACATGCAGGCAAAATACCCATACACATAAAATTAAAAATTAAGGGAAAAATACATTCAAAATATAATTTTACAAACTGAAACACATGTTCATAAGCCTCTGTGATTGTAAAGTACATGGCAGTTGTGTCGCGTCACGACAGTTGGTATGGTCACGGCTCAAACAGGTCCTGGAGCTTGGTGACAAGTACCTTAGATCACTGAGCCAACTCCTCCTTTAAAACCCTTACGTTCCTTTAATCAATATTTTTAACCTGTGTTCTTTTTTTAAATTGGTAGCGTTATTTTGAGAGTTCAGTGTTCCAGATGGGTCAGTGTGGGTGAGTGAACTTTCATACCTTTTTCTGTTTTAACAGAGCTCTCTGGGGTTGTGGCTAGGGGAGAGTCTGTGATATATGTACAGGCCATTTGTAGGCTCCTTCAGCATTCCTTACTTACCTTTCTGCATTAGACTTACCTGAGGCATTTTCCACACCTTGCATCCAGTCTTTCTGTTCTTCGTCTTCCCTTCACTGTGCAAATGTTTGTGATGCTGCTACCTGGTCTTGGAATGAGCATTTGAGGTCTGTCTCTCTGTCTTTTTCTGTCTCTGTCTCTCTCTGTCTCCCTCTGTCTCCCTCTCCTTTCCCCCCTCCCTCCCTCCCTCCCTCCTTTCCTCCCTCTCCCTCTCCCTCTCTTTCTCCCTCTCCCTCTCCCTCTCCCTCCCCATTTCCCTTTCCTTCTCCCTCTCCCTCTTTCTCTTTCGAGTGCAGCAAACTTCTTTGAACTTGTTCATTCACCTCACTATCTTGGTGAAGTCATAAAAATAGTACTACCAAGATTGAATGAAGCAGGGGCCCATTCGTGAATTCGGTGTTCTCCAAAAGGATGTGTTTCACGCCCCTCTTCCCCCTTAATGAAATGCTTGTGAGCTCTCTGCTTCATCTCTTCCAGGTGTCTCTGGGTACCTCCTTTGTGCAGCCTTTTTGTGTCCACCCACTCATAAAGCATCCAAAATGATCTGACAGCAGTCAGTCTGGTATCTGCGGCCGTGGCTGTCAATTGTCTCTAGAGGCATTGACATCATCTGTCTTGCCCCAGGATTCCCTCTGAGCCTCCTGAGCCTCAGCCCTCATTCCCACCTGCTCCCTCAGATCTCTGCCTGTTGATGCTCCCTTGCTGTCTTCTCTGCCTGACTAATCCCCATGCACTCTCCCTTCTTGGACTCCGTTACTGGTGATCACCAAATCTGAGATGCTCAGATTTTTTAAGATATTGTTTGCGTGAGCATATATACTGTTACAGGTACAGAATAACAAATGCAATGTTTTCTAATTAGTGGGCATTCATTTCTTAATATAACAAAGAAGTCTGGAGATAGGTAATTCTACAGCTGGTGTAACTGGGTCAGTGATGTCATCTTGGATATTATAATCAAATACTGCGCTCTAAGCAGGATCTGAAACAGTGAGGGACTATGTGGAATTCATTATCTTTGTAATGACAGTCTTCCAGAAACTCACTTCCGACTTTAATTTGGGTTTCATCACCAACATACCTCTGCATAGCCCAGTCATGGTATAGAAACTCTTACTGCTACCTGAATAAAATCTGATTATCCTAGCCAGGAAATACAGGTGGCTGCTGGGTACATACCAATGGCAAGCCCTTCACTGGTCTGGAAGACTCCCAAAGCCACAGTACCTCTGTGTGGGTAGAAACTTTTGTTATTGCTTCCTCTCCAAGGCACATGGATTATTCAGTGATTTTTATAACGCATCATTTACTTTATTCTGTAAATGTTTCACAGATGTTGAACGCTTAGGTTGAAGATGAAGGCACCCTACGCCAACCAGAACTGACGTCCTTAGATTCTTCACTAGCCATAGCAATCAGCAAACGTTTGCTGAGCTTGAAAAATCTTAGGAGTGTTTTGCAGATGGTGCCTTCACACGGAAGTTCTGCACAGAAACGAAGCCTGGGTTTTAAAAACAGTGAGGTAGCACACTTTTTTAAAAATTATGAATTATTCTTTAGAAATAAGTGATTTTATTAATAGCCATGCAACTTATATTGTTGATTCAGTTCCTTAAATTAGTATGAATTGCATATATGAAGCATGCACATATATGTATATGTCGTCTGCATATCTTACCGAACTAAGTAAATCCGTGTGCATCTAGAAACAAGTACTTTTTCATCTTAGAAAGGCTTCTTGGGGGGGGGGAATTTCTGAGCCCTCACTTCAAGAATGAGGAAAAGATTGGATGGCAAAACAGGGATACGGGTGTGTTCTGCACACAACATATGTGTGTACAGGTTGACGAGCAAGGTTCCTGGAGAGCATGATCAGAACTGCTTGTTTGTGTTGTATCCAAACTCCAGCACACTGTGCTGAATGGGCTGGTGGGGAGATCTGTGTGTGTATGAAGAAACTGGGGATCTGGAGGCAGCTGGTGAGATGGGAGGGAGTCTGATCATGTCTCATAGTATATGTGTGTGCTATAAGGAATTCTCAAAGAACAGGTTTGTTTGTTTTTTTAGTTTCTGTTTTTTGTGTTTTAGTTACTGGCAGGGAGACTTGCATGAACATTGGTTTTTATGTGTTGTTGCTGCTATTGTTTTTGTTTCAAAACAAGGTCTCATCTATGATTGCAGCCCTGGCTGGCCTGGTCCTGTAGATCAGGGTGCCCTGAAACTCACAGAGATCTGCCCATCTCTGCCTGGAATTAAAGGCCTGTGCTGCTATACTCCGTGTCAAATCTGTGTTCAAGGGTGGGGTGTCTCCAGAGAGAGAGAGAGAAACCGGAGATAGTTAGATGTAAAATAAAGCAGGGCTAGTGAGGGAGGAACTGGGAAATGTCCCTTTAAATCAAGCATCTTTGACGCTAACTGTCTTTAATCATGCTGTTCTAGAAACCAAATAGACAAATGTCATCTTTACCGTTTTCACTAGCAGTATGCTGACTACACGTAGTAATTTCTCCTGATAAACTGGCTTTTCTGTTGAAAAGAAAGTGCTATTTTTATAGTCAAGAATCTGTATAATGTATCCCACTAGTTGTACAGTTCAGAATTGTTTAATATTAAAGGGACTATCAAAAAACACTTTAATTTAAAAAAAATTATTTAGTGTTGGGGTGGGACTTCCAGAGGTCAGAGGACAACTTAAAGAAGTCCCATTTTTCTTTCCACCATGTGCATCCTAGGTCTTAACAGCAGGTGCCCTACCTACTGAGCCATCTCAGGGAAAAGAGCTCAGAACTCTTTTTAAAATATATCCCTCCCCTGCCTGAAGACTTAAGTAACTGTTACTTTAATTCATTGGGCCTAAAGTAACATGATTATGTTGTGTTTAATTAGACACCTTGCTGTTTCTCTTTCTTTTTTAATCCCCATAGTCCAGTTTTTGCTAAAGTTGACAAATTATATAGCTCACATGTGGTCATTATATGACTAACCCTAATGAGTGCATACAGTCTAAACAGCCACAAAAGACTGTCATTTCCTCTTCATTAGACAACAAGCTCCTTGAGGGAAGAGCTGGGACATCCCATGCATTACACTCACCAACTAGTAATTGGTAAGAGGTGTACTTCTTGGGTGTTTGGAGCCGTCGTAAAAGTAGCGTGTACTCGGTATGGGCGTGTTTATGTGGCCTGGGTTCACCACAATCCGTCTTTCTTGGTTCGGCTCATCAATTCGTTTTTTTTTAATGTATTTATTTTATTTATATGAGTACACTGTAGCTGTCTTTAGACACAGCAGAAGAGGGCATCAGATCCCATTACAGGTGGTTGTGAGCCACCCTCTGTTTGCTAGGAATTGAACTCAGGACCTCTGGAAGAGCAGTCAGTGCTCTTAACCATTGAGCTATCTCTCCAGCCCCCTCCATTCAGTTTCTTAATAGTAACCTTAGATTCGTTTTTTAATGCTCCAAGTCTGGAGTTCAAAGTAGTATTCAAAAGGCTGAATAGGTAAAGAAAGGAACTGGTTCTTTCTCAGCCCTTTATAAGCTTTAGCTTTGCTTGAAGTTGTCTTTTGCTTTGACCTGCTTCCCTCACCGAACCTTAAAGGAACAGGTCTAAAACTCTCCGTTAGAGTTTGGGAACGTGGCTCAGGCAGAATGCTTGTCCATCATAGACAAGGCTTTGAGTTGTGCTGTAGTACAAAGGAGGGAAGTGTACACTGCTTATAAAAGTATGTTTAGTTTGAAGTTTTTAAGAACCAGAAGAACTGGCCTCAATGTTTGTATCCCTGCCTCCTGGCACCTGTAACATCATGTATTTACTGACTGCCACCTTCTTAGGCCACATGTTAAGTTAGGAAGGACTGAGAAGACATTGGGATTTGAAATGCTACAAACTTGATATTCTTCCCAGTGCATTGTGGGTAGGGGATGTATGTGCATTCTGTATCTCAATAGGTATCTGTGAATAGGTCACACTGTCCCAAGAGAATGTCCTCTTTTCTTTACACAGTGACTCTACTGATCTTGTTTTAGAATTTCCTCTCTTGTTTCTTCCTTCTTAACAGTGTTAATTTTTTCTCTTTTTCTTTTTTTTTTTAAATATGGAACCCTTCATGAATTTGTGTGTCATCCTTGCGCAGGGGCCATGCTAATCTTCTCTGTATTGTTCCAATTTTAGTATACGTGCTGCTGAAGCGAGCACGACAGCATTAACTTTGAAGTCTCAACTGATCCTAATATTCCTGAAATATATCCCCTTTTCTCTATGACCATTTTCAGCTATAGACAGAGAGGCAATTCTGTAAAATCTCACTTCGTCACAGAGACAATACAGTAGAGTGCAGTCAGGAAGCAGCCACTGACGAGTCAGCAGCTGAGTGACCTTCAGTGAATACTTCAGCTGCTCCGTGCCCAAATCTCCATTAAGGTGGCGAAAACACCAAAGTGTACCTTGTGGGTTTGGAGTGAGAACTAAACAAGTTCGTATATGAAAAGAAAATGTCCTCCATCGAGTGCAATAATTGAATTTTGTAGTAATGGTATTCCTCTTTGTACCTGCACATGAAGACAGGTAAGGAAATGAATGTAAACAATCAGCCCATTTTCTTACCAGCATCCTGTTAACTTAGATGACCACACATATTGGTAGGGTATCTTAAAGAGCCTGTTTCTTCATCATCATCATCATCATAATCATCACTCCTCAAAGGAAATATTTTCTAGTATTCTTACTAGAATACTAGAAAGAATTATTAGAATACTTTCTAGTAGTCTTAAAATTAGTGAATCCATACGTGGAAGGTATCTCCCATTATCTGTGTTATCTCAGCAGTACTAAAGTCTGTGTAGAAAATAGAATTAATTCTAAGCACCTTATCTCTTCACTTAACATAGGAAATTGGACACTCAAATCCAGATCGTTGGAGAATTTCCAACAGAGGAGCATGTTATTGTGAACAAACCATCAGCCTGTATTCAATCAAGCACAGTGTGACATGCCATCCTGTCTGTCCCTCTTCATGCCTCACGTTCACCTACTAGGCGAGTAGCTAAAGGTGGTGGTGGAGAATTGAGTTTGACTCCAACATAACAGCACTTGACCACCTAGAGAGTAAACCAGAGACCACAAGACAGTCATTTTCATACTGTGTTTCCGTGGGTAGAAGATGGACGACTGGTTGGTGACAGTTGGTAAATTATTAAAGCAGGGGCTGGAGAGATGTCTCAGTGGATAAAGCCCTGGCCTCCAGAGCATGAGGAGTTTCCAACTTTCACTCTCAGGACCCATATAAAACCAGAGAGATGACATCTGAGGGGCAGCCACATTCCCCAGGGCAGCTAGACTAGCCAGAACTGGTAGCCTCTAGGTTCTGTGAGACACCCTGCCTCAGTAACTAAAATGGAAAGCCATCTAGGAAGACACCCAAAGGCAAAAATGAGGCCTACACACACACACACACACACACACACAAATACAAATACAAACACAAACACAAACACAAAACATACCTGCATGCACACATACACACATGCAAGAAGAAAGTTTCCTTTCTGTAGTCTGAATAAGCACTTTAATCTTCTATGTGCGACCATGTTCTCTTGGGAATAAGTGGTAGATAATGTTGAAAAAAATGTATTTCCCAAGTAGAGTAGAGTCTTCTCTGGTGCATAAATGACTCACTATACCATGGATTAGGAATTAATGTCACAAATAGCACACATTTCTTAATATGTGTCGCATGAGAACTCTTCCAGTTACTAGACCTGCAAAGAATATAATTGAAAGAAATTCCTGAGGCTCTCAGCCCAGCCTTTATATAACCTGCACTGTCTTGTTTAGCTTTACTAAGTCTCTCAGGAATGTCCCATCTACAAAGAAGTTAGTACCTAAACCAACACTTTCCATTTGGTCTGCCGTTCTAAAGCCGTGTGTGTGTGTGTGTGTGTGTGTGTGTGTGTGTGTGTGTGTGTGTG
>NW_021604752.1:541677-624356 GCF_004785775.1 Grammomys surdaster | reverse complement strand
TGTGTGTGTGTGTGTGTGTGTGTGTGTGTGTGTGTGTGTGTGTGTGTCTGTGTGTGTCTGTGTGTGTGTGTCTGTGTGTGTCTGTGTCTCTGTGTGTCTGTGTGTGTGTGTGTCTGTGTGTTATTTCATACAATTGCTTGCTCTCATTCAGTCTTTGAATTTGACAATTTAGCATTATCTCAGTGTTACTCTTACCTACCTAGTACCAGTTCTGTATTTCTATTAAAGCACAGTACCATCTTTGGAAACAAAGCCATGCTCTTTCTGGCTTTTCTTAGATTGAGCATAGGGTGTGGTTTGGCCACAAGATGTACTGTATAGAAATGTAGTTAAGCTTATACAATGTAACCTGACTGGGATCCAGATCTCTTTGGACACTTCCTACTCTGATCTCCCAAGATACCTCTTAGAGCCCCTAATTCAGCCTTAGTTCTCAAACTAAATTTCATGTGACTTTTTAAAAAATGTTACCCAAAGTTCTTGGAGGTTGAGAATGCTCTGGCCTGTGTTGCTAAGCCTGTCTAAAAACCACTAGTGTGAATTGAAAGCCTGTTAGGTAGCTGGCTAATGGCATCTTAAACTTTTCTTCTCTTAGTGCTTCAGGATATCGTAGAAGAAACTTCACTGCTAGTCTGGAGATCTGATGGCTGTGTTTGTTATATGTGAAACATAAGTACAGAATAAACTCATGAAATAATGAAGTTTTCATATAAAGAGAAGCCAAGAGAATTTATAGCCAAGACTTTTTACTATTGGGAATATTTCAGAAAGAAAATAATTCTAAAAGGAACTCTTGAGATACAAAAAAGAGTCATGGGTATATAATTGGATGAATGTCTAAATAAGTCATTAATAACAATAAATATAAATGGAAAAGATCACCATTTAAAAAGCAGAGAATATGAGATTAGATTTGAAAAACATGATTGAAAACCAGCTCTGTCCATTTTCTTGAAACTGATCCTCTGCTGATGGGGGATATAAAATTGTTCTGTTCTCTGGGATTTGAGCATGCTATTTAACATATAGGTACTATGGAAACCCTGCCTGCATGTCTGGTTACATGCTTCAGAAAAAAATTCTGCAGGTGTGCGCTAGGATTCATGCTAGAAACAGTGACAGCAGCATTGTTTGCAACAGCCCCCCAAAATACAAATAGCCCAAAGGTTCACCTATCAAATGCTGAAATTTACTTTAGCTAACATGGCACAGAATTAAACAAAAGTGAGAATTGAAATGAATAAACTCTAACAATAAGCAATAATATGCTCAAATCTTAGAAACAATAGAGGGAAAATGATTACAAATCATGGTATACTTATGAAGTAATATAGGCATACATTGTTTATATTTATTGTATGACAAATCTAAGGTTATTAAAGCAGATAAGTGAAATGTAAGATTTAGAATAATGGCCGTCCATGAAGGCAAAAGGGCAAAGACATAAGGGAATCACATTAGAGGTAAAAAGAAGAAAATATAGTGGATTTGAGTGCCCACATAGCTGCAACGCCATTAAGTCCTCACACCTGCCTCTTTGGACTCTTTTTGAAACTGATACTTTTTCTACAATTTTTGAAGATTTTTCTATATGATATTTGCTACCGAGGCATTGGACTGAGAGTGAAGATTTGGTGTGACACATTACAACCTCTCCTTGTTCTTACAGAGAAAATAGGTAGTAAACCAGTAAACAGGTGCCTGCGTTGTGTCACTAAGATTCATGGGAGCTGGCCAGCTAGTCTTCTTTATAGCATAAGCACTTAACTTAGGGAGGGGACATCTTGTCAAGAAAGGAAGGTTCAGGAAAGAGCAGCATGGCAGAAGGAACAGGGAATTTAGGAGTCTCAAAACAAGGCTGAGTTTGGCCAATCCAAGAAAAGCAGGAATCTCAGATCGTGGCTGGAGCAGAGCAAAAAGGAGGGAAATGGTTATGGCTGAGGGCAGAGGTATAGATGTCCAGTCTGCCACAGGAGGCCTGAAATATGAAAGTAATCCTTCAGACAGTTTTGACAGAAGATTGTGACCCATGATAAAAGCAGACACTAAGGGAAAAGGGCTGAAAAACACAGGTAGCAAACAAAAACAGAACTGAGAGCAGAATACAATAATCAACAATTAAGTTATGTTATTTTCAGAGTTACAAGAGGGAAGTATAATGTAGGAAAGTCAGTTATATCCAAATCTTAGTCTTATCAGATAAAAGAGATGTTAACTATTACCTAAGTATCCCCTTTCTCCGTCTTCCTCAACTACCTTTCTACACACATACTTGTAATGATGTATCTCTTGTCAAAAAGTATGCTGTTTTTAGACAATAGCGAGAATATTTTCTTTGTGCTTTCATTACTTAACTTTAGATGATATTATTATTACTATTACTATTATTTGACATGTTTTTACCCATCCTGAATTGCGCACTGTGTGTGAAATGAGTTGCAGTGTTGTTATTATTACTCAGAATAAAAGGGATCTTTTCAGTTTTTCCAACGCGTATGACTAAATGAAATCCCCCCACCCTCCGATTATCGTGCTCAGAGTGGGTTTACTGTGCCTGATTGATGATTTAAGCTTTAGGGCCCCTCCCTCATAGCACCCGAGTGTACCGAGGCTCTGGGAGAGGCATTAGTGAAATGGCCATTAGTCGTGAGCTGTTGGAGGTACGACTGATAAAACTCCTAGACCCCGGATCGCATTCCTTCTCTCAGGTGCCAGTGGGGTGACCAAAGGCATTTTTGAGATCTTCCTGAGGAAGTATTGACTAGCTATGGGTTCATATAAACCTCAGGAAGGGATTCAGTATTAATTTATGGTTTTACAGATAGAACTGGTCTGGAATCATGTTTGGCTGTCACAGTGGTGGTGTGGGATCTAATGGATGGCAAACCGTGATACTGTTAAATATCATATAGTGCACAGAACAGACCTTATATTGACAGCTGTCTAGCTGTAAATACCCAAAGTTCCCAGATTGAGAAAACCCTAAAAACAAGTATGACTAGTGCCTGACCCCTTCATAGGAATGGCTTCCAGGCATTTCCTCCCGTTACCCTGTGATGACTCACCCGGGGTCAGAGATCATCTCTCGCGGTGTATGGCCCATGGTGTCTGGCACCAGAAGTCTGTGGGTGGTAGAGGAGAAACAAGGTTTGAAATATACAGGGCCTCCAGCCGGTCTAAGGGAAAATCTTTGAGGTGACGAATGTGCGTATGTGAGCAACAGGCAAAGGGTTCTCACCAGTACGTAGCCAGAATGGAAGTTCTTTTGTGATCACTGGATCCTATTAACTTAACTATTGTATAAAAGCCTTTGTTTTTATATGTTTACGAGACACATCCTTGTGAAAATAATCGAAGAGGGTCAGTGAGTTGGTCTAACCGGTAAAGTACTTGTTGCACTTGCTTGACCATCTGAGTTTGACCCTAGGCTCCCCAGGAGGAGAAATGATGCCCTCTGAAGTCCACGTGCCTGCAGTCATACACATGTATCCACACCAGCATGCACACATACACAATTTTAAAAAATAATCCAAGAACTGGAGTGCTGTTATCTCAGTAGTACACTTAGAATCTCTGAAGCCCTGGATTCAGTTTGAAGCACGAATGCAAATACGCATGTGAAATGTCATGTTTCTGCATCGTGTTTCTCAATGCATATACTTGTGATCATATCACCTTCCTGTTCACTCTATAAAAATGCTTCAGAACTTGTCAGACACAAGGCAAATAGGATATAGCTCCCCCCCCCAGGGCAATCCATTATTTCTGCATTTTGTGGTGTTTGTAGAGCTAGCTAATGTGTTTTCTAATCTCCCTACCTAGGAGCAGGAGGCTGTCTGCTCCGATTCCCTCTAAATCTTGACTATATTCTGCCTCTGCTGTGTCAACTCGGGGCCGCAGAAGGCGGATAGGAAAGACATGGTACCACTCACTGCAGAGGACTGCTCCCCCAGGATGCCATTGACCCTGGGATTCCATGCTTGTGGCTTTCATCTAGTTCGGTGTCTCCCAGTGTCTGTCTGTTCTTCCTTTTTATTTCTTAAAAATATCCAGCACGGTTTCTTTGGTGGCGGCGTGTGCTGCTTTTCCTCCCTGCTGCCTGGTTTACTCCTGTTTCATGGATGCTCTTCCTGTCTGGCCAGTAGCTTTTCTGTGTGTGCTCTCTAGGCTAGCAGCCTCCTCCAGGAGGTGACCCTGCAGCTACGAAGCTCCACTTACTCGCAGCTCAGCCAGCTCTCAGGTATCCTTCCTCTTAAGCTACAGGCCTGCCTGACATTGCCTACTAACTGTCTCATTTCCCAAACCAGAAGCACGGGATTCATCCTAGATACTGTCTCCCTTCTTCCTGACTGCTAATTCTGCTATTCCTCCTGCCTCCCCTCTCCTCCCTTTTACTCACCAGACCCACACCCCCCACACCCCCGCACAGTCTCTTTAGGTTGTCTCAGGTTTTCTGGGTCAGTCCAGCCTTTTGATTGAGCTCCCTGCTTCCAGGACCTTCTTCAGTTTTTAGCCTCTAGTTGCTGGAATCAAAAGGCATAATATGTAAATCTGGTGTGCACCTGCTGCATAAAACCCTCAGTACCTCTCCTCCAGACAAGCGCCAGGCTCCACCATCTGGCCCCTGAGGGCCTCTGTGACCTGGTCCACTCAGTTCCAGTATCTTCACATTTCTGTTTAAGCTTCTGCCTTTGACAGTCCTACCTTGTACTCCTCTGCAGCCTTAACACTAAACAGTACAGCCCATCCCACACCCTATACACCTTGTGAAGATGGTTTTGTCACATTTCCAGTATATAGAACCAGATGCAAATGTCTTATGCTGCTTCCGTCATACAGATCTGCACATACCCCCTAAGATAGCTCAATGGCTTTCCACTTTACAGATGCAGAAACAGAGGCATAGAGAAGTTAATGCATTTTACCGAAGTGATTATAGCCCATTTAGAAAAAGGAGCCAGTTTTGAACCCAGGCTCCCAAATGATAAACCTGTATGTGATACCAAGCCTGTTGTTAGTGGTTACATGTCTGCCTCCAGTCCCCAGCTGAGCTTTTGGGAGCAGATATGATGTCTACAGTCATCTTCCTAACTCGAATCCAATACTTGTCCTACATAGACAAACCCTGGTATGCAAATGAATGGTTGGAGTTATTGTAAGTAGTTCCATGAGCAGCTATTACGTATAGTGCAGGCGTTTCTGTGTCTCGTCTATCCTGTGCACTGTGTGAGAACACATAGGGTGTAAATGTGTTAGTGCTGCCCTAAGAAGGACTGAACTGTTTGAGAATCATATCAATTTGAAAGAATTAAGCCCTGAGCCTAAAATGGCATAATTATCCCCGATCTGAATGGACAGTAGTACTTTTTATAAAAATCAATTTATTGCTTTAATCAGCTTATCTTTGAATTTGTATGTTGAAACAACTAATGACATCGCAGTTTAATCATTGGCTTGATCAATGTATGGGACAGACAGACTCCCTTGCTCTTTGAGAGTCGCCACCTGCTTTTCATGTCAGCCTGCTTTGCTGACATGGGCTCCAAAAGACTGCAAAAGTTCTGTGTCTCTGAGAGTGAGCTAGTTCATCGTTCAGATGGAAGCAGGTTTCCCAGCCATGTTGAAGCTGGCAAGACAATCATTCATCTCCTGTATGTGTACAAAAGAAAGATTCCAGTTGCTATTTAAATGCAAAAATGGAATGCTTCAAAAATAGGTGTAGGCATCCTGTGATCTCTGGAAGTCTCCTTGAGACCCAGTCTCTGATGTTCTCTGCAGCAGGAGCATGGTTAATTTCATAAACCAAAGCCCATCTAGGAAAAAAAAAAGCATTTTCTCCCACCCCATGCAATAGCTTATAAATGAATGAGGAAAAAAATTAATTAATGACGTGAATATTAAGAGGTTACTTATCTATTATAACACTGGGCCACAAGTTGACTAATTAAAAGGAATGCAGGCTGGAAGGCTGCCACAAACCTTTCACTTAGAGGGCCACTGCTGAAGCCAGTGATTGTGCGTGACAGACTTCAGGAACAATGGTACTGCACACAGACCGTCAGATGAAGCTTGCTCGTCTGAATTACACCAACGATGGGGTGGCCTACGGGAAAACAAAATGGTTAAACAATACATAATCAAGTTTTTATTTGGTATTTCCTGCGAGGCTATGCCAGTTGCCAGGGAACGTACTGTATTTTTTAATTTGGCTGTATTAATTGTTGACCATGGCTGGCAGAGCCCCAAACAGGGACAGATATGGGAGAAAATGGCATCTGGACATTAAAGCCTTGAGTGTACTGGGGGGGGGGAAGGGGCACAAAAATTACAGCATATATCAGGAATTTTCCAGCTAACGATGTGCGGATGTGGTAGTGCAAGGGAAACAGAGCCAGACTGAGCTTGCTTTGTTCGCTGAGAGAGGGCCCCCGTAACATTCTTTTTAGCTGTGCATATTTTGTCTTCATTTGTACAGTTCTAACTTTCTTACTGTGTGGAGAAACTCAGTTCCAACCAGTTGAGCCTAATAATTCTATGGCAGTAATTAAAGCTCATGGACAACTGTGTCGTTAGCAGCATAGAACTGGCTTCACAAACTACTGTAAACTGAACCGTTTTTTAAGTGGCACAGCATAACTGTAAAGGGTGCCCATAATTATTTTTCTTTTGGGGAGGGGGCATCATTTCATTTATACAAGCAAGAGACAATGTCTTAAAAGCTTCGGGTAGGAGTGGAGAGCCCAGTCTGAGAGTGATTGTAATGCACATTCTTAGCCTATAAGTAAATGTCCTTAGCTAGTTCGTTCCGTGAACATCTGTGATTGAGAGCATCCCACCCACCCACTAGCTACTTAGGGACTTAGTTTTAAAAGTGCATAAATGGTCACTTGCAGAGATGTGGCGTTCCAGCTTTGGAAGCATGTTGTTCAAAGCGAGTTCATTTGTGCAGGTCACGCTGGCATTCAGACTCCTGGTACCCTTTCTTCCACAGGCTCCAAAGTTCTGGGATTGCAAGCACAAGCAGCTTTGTGATTTTGCATTGATTCAGTAAGGCAGGGGAAAGTCCCGGCGTAACACCGATCCTTTTAAGGTTGGTAAGTGTGGAGCCTTCACTCTAACAGAGTGATGTAGCATGTGTCCAAAGTGAAACACAAGGCACAGCCTTCCCAGGAACTTTGGTGGCATTGGTGGAGGTCCATCTGAGTGCCTGATGGCCAGCTCACAGGCTGTGAATTCTGACTCTGATATGTAGCTAGCTTGGACTTTGCCCTGGTTAATAACGGGTTTTAAGCATGCCAGGATATATGCAAAGCATCTAGCCCCTGTCTCAGAAGGGCTGATGTTATGTAAGTGGCATGAAATACGTCCAGTCCTTAGTGAAATGCCAGGCGTACAGAAAACCATGGTAAACTTTGGCTGTAGTCTCTTGACTTCTCTCTTATGAAGCTCTGGGATATCTTTGAGCTTCTCAGAGCATTCTAGTCTGTCTGCCTTAGAGTTGAATATGCTTAGTTACTCATCATTGAAATTCCAAAGCAGAAAGCAAGAGAAAGGTTATGTGGTCTATAATGAGAGCCTGGAACATTGTAGTAATTGTTGTTGTTGTTACTGTTAAACATTCCTTGAAACAATTTTAATATTTATTTATGGGGGGCATGAACAAGCGTATGCTGAGAGGACAACCTTCGGGAATCTGCGCTCCCCTTCCACCATGTGGATCTTGTGGCTCGAACTCGGGTGGGTACTAGGCTTAGTGTCCAGCACCTTTACCCGCTGGTCCGTCTCTGCAGCCCTAACAGCCCTCTTCAGAAGCACGCAAGATGCAGCTATTAGTCCAGGAACAGTGCCTCTCGGGTAGCAGTGAGTGGGAGTTCCAGCTGTGGAGTACAGCTGCTTTTTGAGGGGCAGCTGCCACAGTGTCAGCCCCTCAGTCTCTTCTGTGATTGGATGAGTTTCCAGGGGACTCCTATAATGGCCTGTCCACTCCAGTAACATTTTCTACTGTGTTCCTTTTCGGTCCTCACTAAAGGTGTGGATGCATTGTTGCTCAGTGTGTAGGTTCCAAACATCTTTAAGGTCACAGAATTCCTCATCCAAAACAAAGTGTGTGTTTTAATAGGCACGAGTACCAGACACTAGATCAACTTCTTTTTTTTCCTCAAAGTAAATCTTACCTCCTGGAAACATTTTGAGCCCTTAAATGATACTCATGTTATCTTGTCTTCATATTGATACCTTTATAACATCTTTTTTAAAAATGTATTAGAGGCTAAGAAAATGTGTATGTGTGTTCTCATGGGAATCTTTCCTTCTTAGCATTAGGAATAAAAATTAATTCTTTTCCCCCTAAACAATAACAACTATAATAAGCCAGATGCAGTTAGCTTTGCTTAACTGGAAAACTGCCTTTCCTTTTCGACAATTGATGTTTTCTCTTCGGCTGCTTTTTAAGTCAGGGCTGTTAACAATTTAGCCTGTCTTTAATTTTAAGCAAAGTTCTTCCAGTCAGATCCCAATAGGAAGCCCCGGAGCCTCAGCCTGGCTTCCCATTGGCTAGCCGGGGAAAGGGCATTTCTGCATAAATTGGATGCTTCCTTCTCCCCTGGAGACCAAATATGCTCATGTTTCCCAATCCCCTGGTTTGTAAGCTTAAGTCCATTTCTCAAAGCTGGAAACTGTCACATTGTAGACAGCACACATGGAAATCCAGATCCAGGGGTCCCTGACATGCTCGTGGGTTTGACAGCAGAGTGAATGCATGCTTTTTTTTCTTCTTAATTCTATGTTTCTGTGGTGCTCCAGCCAAAATCAGAAACCGATGTTCCTGTGAGGTGTCCTTCAAAGGTACTTTCTTTGTGCGGCTCCAGTGCACACAGAACCCAAGGGGTTAACCTGAGAGCCGCTTTGAAAGCAACCGAAGGTCACTGCCGGCAAGAGCAAAGACTTAAAGCCTGCTGTCCCCACCCAGGGGATTGTAAACATTGGCTTGAGGCCACCGTGTCCCACAGCACAGAACTTCTCTGTGCTCCCCGCTCACGGTTCTGCTCTTTCATGGACGTCACAGGCTGCTGTGAGCCCAGTCTCCTATCAGGCAGCCTGAGGAATTCTGCCCTGCTGAAAAACGTGCAGCCTGATAAGGGGCGCTTCCCGTGCAACCAAGCTCCTGCTGGTAGTCTGACTTTCTCAAGTCCAAAGAGTGTGTAGAGCACCCATCACCCACAGACCTGTTGCCTGCCATTTGTTAGTAACTAGCAATAACGCCCGCATCTCTTTGTCTGTTGGCTCAATCCAGGGCTTTCAAATACAAAAGCTGATAACCAAAAGTGCTCACTGCCCTGAGCCTTGCTTCTTCTGCTCGCTTTCTTTAGACAACAACAAACCTGCGGGATCCTTAGTCGCCAACAAAGGAATGAGGCTGTGTATGCATAATGTAAATAAAGTTGCCTCCGTCTCGGGATCATAGTTATTTGGTGAAAAGGAACCAAGGAAATTCGGGCAGGATGTACCCATTTATGTGTGCATCAGAAGTCTGCAGCCTGCAGTTTAGTCATTGGTCCGACAGATTAGAAGAGACTGGAATTCCCAGAGAGATGTGCGTCTTGAGTATCCCCCACTTGAACTGTTCAGAATGTTGGAAAGAGTTTTAGCATTATTTGGTCTCTCTGAAGATTTTGTGGAATTTCAGTTATTTCACGTGGTGTTTCTCCCTTCCATGAATTCTGAAGGCAGGAACTCAGGATCTCTTTGATAGTCCCACATATCATAGCAAGTAGGGATAGAAAATTATCCCTCATTCTGTTTTATTCCTGTCTTTTTGTATGTGTCTATATTTTAGAGGCAAACATAGGTCTTATCTTTATGAAATGACTTCTGTGAGCATATTTTATATTAAATTTGGATGTTGGCCTATAAGAACTGTGTCACTCAACACACATTGCTGTGTAAACAATGTTTCCAGCAGTTGTGGCAACGACAGCATGGGCCACCACTCCTGACAGTATGGCACAGACGTGTAGCTATGGCTGCTCTCTACCATGTAACTGCAGTTGGTGCGATGTGTGGATTTGCCTTTTCCCTTCGGTCTAAATGACATTTAAAGGTTTTTCACAGCCTTTTCTGGGATTACAGCTTTTTTTTGTATGGAATCACAGATTTTCTTGGGTACTTAACTAATATTCTGTTGATCAACGTTCTTTCATTTAAATGTCAGTTCCTGCGGAGAAAGGAAGAGAGAAAGAAGAGGAAGAAGTGGAGGTGGAGGAAGAAGGGGAAGAAGGGGAGAAGGCTGGCTGAGATGGGCACAAGTCTTGTCAAAGGGTGGGAGGTGGCTCAGCAGATCAGAAGAAGGCACAGTGCTCTTTAAGAGGACTCGCCATCCACCCCAGGTGGCTCGTAACAAGGTACCTGGAGACTGCCTCCAGCCTCTACAGCACCTGCATCTATGTACAGTAAAGACCAATCGTGACAGCATATTACTAACCTACCGGATCAAAATACTTGATTTTTATTAGTAAGGCCTTTCACTTGTGAGGGAAATCACAAAGACTTTACCCTTTTAGCTCTATTTGAAAGTGATTTGTTGTTGTTTTGGTTTGGTTTTGACCAGTCATAAGATTTGGAATTCCAAAGTCGTGGCATCCATTCACCATCTTGGAAAGGTACTATGATTGGCGTGTATGGGCTTCTCTTTGACATGAAATACGCTCTTTTTGGTAGCGCTGGCTAGTTAGCCCCACTAAAGTTCCCTCCAGTTAATGCCAGTTAGATTTCTCTCTGGGATCTGTTTTTGTACAGAAGTTACTGGAGCATCCGTTCTTTGATCGTCCAGCACACCTACGGTCCTGCATCGATGTAGTGAACCTTTACAGCATGAATTGCACTCCCATATTTGAGGGATGTGTCTATACTTACATGATCTCCTTTATGCCAAAGCCCTGCTTTCCTCTGTATCTACCTGAGGCTTGTCTTCAAAGCAGTTTACTCCCTCTGCTGGCTTGAACCTTAAAATGAGAGCATGTAAAACTGGAGCTCTGATGGGGAGTGCTTGGGACTGCTTGCTTATGTCCTTTGTGTTAGGTTTCTCCAAGGTATAAAGATACACTCCAAGCCCTAAGATTCAAGAGATAGTCTATAAGTCTTTGAAAACAATAATGTAATTCTCACAATAGTGATGAGTTGATAATTAAGAGAATCTGGCATGTAGATTTAGAGTGTATAATAGGCGTTCAATAAATGCCAGTTCCTCGGTTGCAGTCCTACTTTGCTGTACATGTGTTACAGGTACCTGGTTGTGGGAGCTTTAGCTCAGCCAATCTACTTAATGAGTCGTTTGTGTTTCCATGGCACTTCCGGGGTGCCAGCTTACAACTCCAGCCTCACTGTATTAGCATTACTCTCTGGGCTAGGAAGTCTTCCTAGACAAGCCTGGTCTAGGATTTGTCTTTACGGTCTCAGTTCCTGTTATGACAGCTTGGTTACCCAGAGAATGTCGTTGACCTTCAACATGACAGGAATCTTCCAGACCCTGTGCAAGGGTCAGAAAGCATCAGTAATCACACTTCTCCAGTCTCCCTTGATGGTGAAGGTTTGAGTAACACATGAGTATCTCTGTAAGAACATCGACAGTAGTTAATATGGAGCAAGGAGTGGTTGCCATCACACACACACAAACACACACACACACCTTAATTTTTTTAAAAAAAGGAAAGGTATATTTGGTCTTATTTGTCTGTACTGCATTAGTTTGAGTGTCAAATTCTGTGTGTAGGGACATTCTTACACAGCCAGCCCTACACACGGTCCTGGAGAGGTGCCTCATTAAGCATGTTCCCAGGGACGCTTAGTGCTTCACAGTGGAAATGAATGCTGTGTGAGAGAGAAACAGCATTCAGTTTGATGAATGTCTAGTCCTTTGGCTTCTTCCTAACTGCAGGAATCCCCGTGCCCTTCAGTTGTCAGTGTGAAGTGTCGATGTGAGAAGGGAGATTCACTATTCAGATATGTCGATTTAGGATTTTTTTTTCATAGACTGTCTAGGCTAGCAGTGGCTAACCTCTTTTAGGAAACAGGAGTGCGCATTCTCAGGACTTCACAGGGTTGCCAAATGGGTCTCTACACTTTTCAAACACCACCTGAATTCCTCTGTGATTGAAGTGTCTCTATTGATAATATTGAGAGGGGTGCTTCGAACAGGTTTGTCTTTACATGCCTAACTGGGGGTCCCGGAGTCCCGGCTCATGGTTTTCTTTCCACAGTTCTTGCTAAACATTTTCTTTTGATTGGTCACACTCTAAACCCCACAGTAAAAGGCATGCTGTCACGTTCACTAGCACAGAATATCATACTGGGCGCTAAGTAGCACTTTGAAAATTCTCAGTGACCAAATGAAGCCGTTATAGCCATCCTGTGTTCATAAACACAGGGAAATGGTACCATGTGTGCAGGGGATGTAGTCTCTGAGTCCCCACGGTAGTGAGCGCCTTGGTTCCCCAGATTCCATGCCTGGGTGACTGTGGATGTAGGCTCACTAGCAGTAGAAAGGCAGTAGCATGTCCTCTTGAGAGAGAAACGTGACAGGAGGAGCCAGTAGCTTCAGGTTCTGACAGAGTACAGTTTAATATTTTAGCTTAGAATGGTATTTCAGAATCTTTTGTCTGTAGAAGAAACTGAGTAAAAAAACACATTTAAAACTTTTAAATTACTGATATTAAATCATCCATTTCAAAAAAAATTAGTTTAGTTTTCTATTCAGATACTTGAAAGAGTTGGGAATTTGGTAAAAGTCATATACAGAAAGGCAAAAAAGAAAAATCATTTTTAGGTTGTCTTAGAATCATTGGTATATGTGTGTGAACAGAGGATGGTTCCACCATTACAGAAAGAGTCTAGTTAGCTAGTTTATAAAGTCAGATTGTTGGGTGTGTCATCGCTGCCTTTGGACTCTACTACACAGGAGGCTGGGGCGTGAGGGGGAGGGGCATGAGCAACCTACCATTTGGAGACAACCTCCCCCCCCCCAGTATGATGAGACAAAAAGAGGGAACAGGAAAAAGGGAAGAGAGAGAGAACATAAAATTATAGTCTCATTTTTTAGAGTTTTACATTCTTACCAGATCAATACTAATATTAACTTAACAGATTGTTAATAATGAATACAGGCAGTTGCAGTCCACACTAACATGAATGGCTGGAAATGTTGGGTGGAGTAAGATACAGAGAAAATGAAACTCACACATCACTGGAGGAAGAGGGCTTGGAAGGTCCAACCACTAGCAAACCTGGTAATGTTTACTAAGCATTTGTCTACTTCTTATGTGTACTCAAGAGAAATAAGGGCTCGTGTCCAGCAAGGGAAACACAGAAACACTCAAAGGATGCTCATGTTCATACTGATTCAGTGGAACAAGGCTGCCAATACGTATAACGCGGGCAGGCTTTATGTTGTCATGTTGAGCAAGCAGAAACACGCACAGTAGTATCCGTGCGTTGCATGGTCCTTTAGATGACATTCAAGCAAAATTTATTCCAAGAGGACAAGGCTACCCTGAGTGTACTAGGAAGGGCCAGGAGGAAGTTCTGTGATGATGTAAATTCCAGATACCTTGTTCCAAGAGTTGGTTTCATAGATTTAGACTTACATGAAAATATTTTGTCCATGTAAAGAGTTGTGTATGCCGAAACATAATTCAAGAAATTCATATCTTAGATGAATAGATATATACATGAGTTGATGCTAATAGTGGATAAAATGTTAATTTTTTCTTTACAAGAGATTCCGACTTCTAGCAATCCTCCTGCCTCTGCGTCCTGAGAGCAGAGACTTCAGATTTGTGCTAAGATAAAAATATAAAATTGACTTGGGGGCCATATTTGTGACTCTAGAACATTTTCCATACATTCATAGACACCTCAAGACAGACTGTTCTTCACTTCCTGGTTTGGTGTATTGCTGACCTTTCTAGGTTTGTTGTTGTTGTTGTTGCTGACCTTTCTAGGTTTGTTGTTGTTGTTGCTGACCTTTCTAGGTTTGTTATTGTTGTTGTTGCTGACCTTTCTAGATTTGTTGTTGTTGTTGTTATTGTTACTGACCTTTTTAGGTTTGTTATTGTTGTTGTTGCTGACCTTTCTAGGTTTGTTGTTGTTGTTGTTGCTGTTGTTGTTGACCTTTCTAGGTTTGTTGTTGTTGTTTTTGCTGTTGCTGCTGCTGCCATTGTTTGGTTTTGTTTGTTTGATTTTGAGTTTGTTGGGATTGGGGAGCATTTGCAGAGAAGTTTTATTCTTGATCACACATCTGACAACTGTTCAGTGGCTGCTGTATGCCAAAAACAATAGCAGTCTCAGAGACCCCTGGAGGCAGAGTGTAAAGCCTGGTCCCCAGGGTGGGCAGCTATGGGACCTTTAGGAGGTAGCTCAGGTGAGAGGTCTTAGGGTTCTTGGGGGCATGCCCTTGAGAATGATGGTAGGACTCCACCCACCTTCAGATTCCTTTTGTTCCTTGGTTCTCGATGTGAGCAGTTTTCTGCTTCACATGCTCCTGCCGTGACAGTGCCTCTCCAACAGCCTAGACGAGTAGGGTTGTCCTACCATGGACTAAAACCCTCAAAGCTGTGAGATAAAAAATAAACCTTTTTCTCTTATAACTTGATTGTCTCAGTTACTGTACTGTAGTAACAGAAAACCAGCCTCACAGCAAGATTGGGGATCTGAAAGTAAGTAATGCCATTATAGTATTAGGGGCTGTGGGGTAGTACAGAGGTGGAAGTAGATTCTTGTGGTCACACCATGTATCAGAGCAAGAGCTGAGGGAGGTATAGTGTGGGAATATAGAAGGACTGTTACTTCTTTCAGAATATTCCAGAAGACTTTCAGAGAGGTTATCACTAGGCCCTACTTCTACTTTTGCCACATATGAGGGTTCCCTGTATATTAAGTATCTACAGGGAACTTTATTAAAAGAAACTTTTCATCTCCTGGAGGATAAACAATGCTCTCTATAGTCTTCGTGTTTCCTTGGTTACCGCTGTAATGTGTCTCCACCTACCAACATTAAGGATAAAGAAACTACCTCTGCCACAGGTTTCTAGAAAGCAGCAGTATTCTCTGAAATGTTTGTAAATGGAAAGGCCTTTCCTTTGAATTAGTTCTGTGGTCAGAGCTGAGCTTAGCATGGCCTTGGGCTGGTACTTTTCCTTTCCAGCAGTGTTCGCATGCGGCAACCACAGTGCCCTAAGCACAGTGCAGCCAGAGCTCCTGGTCTAGGTGAGAAACCTGCTGCTACCTTTTATGTTCACACATGTCTCGCTCCTGATAGCGGATGTACCTAGAAATACTCTGTAAAGTCCTTGGTATTTGTGTGGTCCTTCCTAGAAACCAAGAGTTTCAAGAGCAGGGTTGCGGCCCATGAATAGTGAGAGAATTGGTGTATTCTGCAGTCGTCTACTAATAGACTCCTTTTCAGTGGTCCTTCCTTCCTCTCTGCTTACAAAAGATACCTAACAATCATTTTAAATTCTGAAAACTTATTTAAAATGTTAAGGGTAGAATAGTGTTTGTTTAGTTTTCCTTTCTGTATTTCCTGAATGTCTAAGGATATACAGATAACACATCAGGCCCTTTGTTGTTTTAAGCTACTTTCAAATCAGGCTCTCTCGCTGTATTTTCCTTCGCCCATTTCTACAGCTCCAGTCCTGTGGGCTGCCCTGTTGTCAGGTCTGTAACTGGGTGACGGGTGAGTTCATGGAAGAGCCTGACTTGAGGAACTGGTTAGTGATTTTATTTGCAGAGATAGAAGGCTGGAAATGGAGAACGAGGTTGGGTGGAAGAATAGTGGTCCAGTAAAGGGCCAACAGAAGCATGCCTACCATACCAGGCTGCCAGCCTCATGCAGAGCATTGTGGGTAAGCAGTCCTTCCTCCCCCTCTATCTAAGACCCAGAGCCTTGCTCATCCATACACCATTTTAGTGAAAACCTTTTGGATATAATTACCATAGAAAATACCTTTTTCTCCTCAGTTTTCTGGTAAATATACTGTGCTCTAGAAATCTTGAACTTCAAAACAAAACAACTGAACAAACAAAAAACACATTGTTTTAAAGTGATAATTAAACAAAAGGCCTAAAAAAGAACCTCTGAGCCAGCTGTGATGGCGCATGCCAGTAATCCCAGCACTCTGGAGGCAGGGCAGACGGATCACTGCAAGTTCCAGTCCAGCCTGGTCTACAAAGAAAGTTCTAGGCTAGCCAGGGCTACATATCCAAGATCCAAAAAGAAAATGGAAAAAAATCAAAATAGGTCTGAAAATAGAACTTAGCAATAGACGTGCCTAGCATGTGTGAGGGTCTGAGTCCTGTCCCCAGTGCCTTCTCCCTCCCCAAAGGGAAGGAAGATCTCAGGCCAGTGGGTGCATAATGAGAATGAACCTGAACCAGAGGCCCCAGCCCTGCTTCTGTTCCTGGCACTGCCAGCCACCTGCTACTTGCTCTCGGACATCCCTCTGTCCATCTGCCCTTGCCTGTTGCTGGAAGCAGGCAGGGGTGCTCACCCACAACATCAAACTGGAGATTACAGACACAAGCTGGTTAGCCCAACCTGGAACTTAACAGTTGTCAGAGAATAGTTCCTCGTGTCTATCTCTGATCCTAGCGCTGCAATCGTAAGTCCTTCTCTGCTTGTCTGCAGGTTTGTAGTCTTGCCAGATGAACAGCATGAGACATCCTAATCCTAAAGCATGTTTGCTCTATCTCTTTCCTTTAACATTTGACAGAGAGCACTCGTAGTCCTCTGTGCTTGAGTTTGTTTCTGGTAGCCCAGACTGGTTGGAAAGCTCTCTCTTTTGCCTCGTACACCTGTTACACGTCATAGCCGGGAGACCGTGTGGAATCGAGTGCTGTACAAGGAGCTACACCTTGGTGGCTCCTTCAGTCTAGGATCTCCAACCCTTTCCCATTTAAGGAAGGCCGTGCCCACGGAGTTCAAAAATGTTGAGGAGTGGGGTGGGGGCGGGGGGCTTAGTTTTACAACTGCTTGCATTTGCCACTGGCTGCATCACCTGCTGGAGCCCATGAAGTTGGTCTGCGTGCAGCCTGTGTAAAAATGAACACACCAACAAGGGAGTAAGAAGGCACGGAGCTGCAGAGGCCATTTGTTTCCATAACAGAAACAAATCATGTCTTAAAGTTTTCTTTGCAGTCTGAGTCACTATGTGACCTCCCAACACGTACAGGTGTCCTTAAGAGTTAAAGCAACTTTTAAGAGCAGGCGACAAGCTCTGCAGCCTGCCCTAGCCTGTATTCAGAATCATTTTCACTTCTACTTATCTGTGAAGGTTGAAGGGATGTCTACAAATATTTAGTTTAGTTTCTATGGTGAAGGCAGGGAGCAATCAAGTGGTGATTGTTTATTGTCAAAACCGAAGCTAGGCCATACTAAAAAAATTTTTTTTTTTTTTTTTGCAAAGAGAAACGAATGTATTGCTTGGAACGTAATAGTTACTTAGCAAGTTGTGACTGTTTGAAGTTTCACAAGTTCAGGATGAAATTTAAACAATGGAGCTTGAGGGAAACCATGAGCCTGTCAGGCATTTTAGGACTTAATTTACAAGGATAAAGTGGCCCTGAGGGCACATCATTAAAAAGTTGTCTGATGATTAAAGATAGTGGTGGTGCGCTCTCAGAATGCCTAACTTGGGTCTGGGGACACAACCCTGCTCCATATGCCATCTTCTACCCTGGCTTCTCCTTCCTAACCCCGGAACCTTCCGTTCTGCTCTCTGCTGCCGACTTTGACATTTGTTAGGTCAGGCAGGTATTTAATGCCTGGTGTGTACAACACATCACTCTGCAAGGTGACAGGTTTGCAAAGTCAAGGTCTCTATTCAGGATACTGACTCTGGTCTGTTAACCGCACACTGAAGCAGTTACGGTGTGGTGTGGTAAGAGCCAGGATCATTCGTGGGGGCGGGGGGGGGGCTAGGCAAGGTGAGGGATACAAGAATCAAGAGTGCACTTGTGAGATGGAGCCTCCAGAGAATCTCCAAGCCTTATCTAAAGGCCACAGGGCATGACACAGCATGCATGTTTGAAGAACCTCAAAGTTTCTGAGTAAGCTGATTGTGGAGTTAAGCAGAGGACTCAGTGTCTTAGCTAGGGTTAGTATTGCTTTGATGAAACACCATGACCAAAAGCAACTTGTGGAGAAAAGGGTTCATTTCACTCACAGTTCCATTTGGCAGTTCATCTTCAAAAGCAGTGAGAGTAGGAACGCTAGCAGGGCGGGAACCTGGAGGCAGGAGCTGATGCAGAGACCATGGAGGGATGCTGCTTACTGGGCTTGTTCCTCATAGCTTGCTCAGTCTTTTTTATAGACCCCCCCTCAAACCACCTGCCCAGGGACAGCACCACCCACAGTGAGTCAGCCACCCCCCTAATCATCAACTAAGAAATGCCCTACCTGCCTGCCCAGAGCCTGATCTCATGGAGGCGGGGGGATAACTAGATAACTCTAGCCTGTGACATGTTGACATAAAACTAGCCAGCACACCTGGGCAAGGGGTAATTTTGCTTGTGAAGAGAAAGGATATAGGAAGAATAGCGGGTACCAGCTGAAAGGCAGTGTGTGCAATTTGAATCTGAAGTTTTTATGGAAGAACTACGTGGTGATGTCCAGCAAACAGCTAACAGTGTGCATGAGATCCTTCCTCTGCAGAGTTCTGGGTATGAATTTGAGGCTATCCATGTGGGTTGGAGGATGATAGCTCATCTAAGTGAAATGACTGGGAAGAGCAGTCACTTAAGGAAGAGAGAGCAGGGGGAGCTCTGAACCTGGTATTCTGCACTTAAGACCATGCAACACCTCCTGCCCCCGGGTACCCTTCAGCCAAGTCATTTGACTGTGTGCTTTCCTAATTTGTGGCCACAAAGTCCAGCTGACTTGGAGCCTTTTACAGAGTGAGTGCATGAGGAACTTCACTGAAACTCACTTTGATCTGGGTGTAAATTTTGCTCTCTGGAGTGAAACCTTCTTGGGTGACTGGATACCAAACAGAAATAATAAATCGAGGCTTGGGCATAGGACAGAGGGGACCCCTGTAGAATTGCAGTTTCAGGTCAAGGGGGTCCCACACTAGCACAGGCCAGTTGATAAGAAGTCATCGTATCCAGTGGGAACTGTGGATCCCAGGGTAGCCAGGAAGCTATGGGGCTGAAGAACACCCTGTCGGAGTAATAGACATGTCAGAACAGAGACGAGAAGAGGATGGCAGAGCCACCATGTGGGCTCCCAACACGCTCCATGCATGGAAGAGGGTCCCGGGCACACAGCGAGATGCACTGAGAATCTCTCCTGTCACGTGTCATTGCAAAAGAATGAGTGTGAGGTGGCTCCTTTGTATTTGTTGCAAAATACTATTTTTTGTTGTTTTGTTGTCTTTTTTTTTTTTACTGGTATATAATTCTTCAAAGTAGCATTATAATGAGAAGACTGCCAGCAAGAAGCCAAATTCCAGTTCTTTGTAATACGTGCGGTTCGAATGTGTAATATTAAAGAACTGGGTTTTTTAAACCCTATGTGAAAAGACAATAGAATTATCCCTAGTTTTAACTGTCATCTCACAAACCATACCAGCTTTCTGCAGGAAAACATGCATATCAAAAGATTTTTGTGATGGCAGGAAACATATAGATGGGTAAGAGAAAAGTCTGGGAAGATTTCTGTAGTCTGTCAAAAGATGACATTTACGTTCGTCGTAACTTATTATGTTCAGGGTTAAGACATGTTAAAGTGGACCCAGAAATGGAGTAGCACTCTACAGTGGATAACCAAAGTGAAGGACAAGCAAGGATAGCTTAGGGTTTGGTCTTAATCATCCTTGCCTCGCTGTTTAGGGTCTCTCAGAATATTAACAGACCACCTCACAGACCACCCTGTCCAAAAGCCTCGACCAGGCTTGGGGGGGGGGATTCCATCCATAGTACTTTGTAAGCTAACGTATCGGTTGGGGTCCTGACATAAAAATACTGACATGATCAAGAAGAGACATTTCCAGGCAGATTTGTTTATTGAGGCAAGATTGACAGAGGTGTAAGGCTTGAATCTTGAGCCAGTCAGACTGATACCAATCCTGGACGCTAAGGGAACGGGCACCGGGAGGGGATGTCACTGAAATGGTCATGTTGCCTGAGGTAGACTTTGGCACTGTGAGACAAATTGGAGTTGAGGGCCTGACCTCTGTTCTACCTCTCTCTCAACTCCTGACAAGACTTCCCAGTGGCCGAACCCAATAAGGAACTGGTAGCATATGTCAGATAGATAGGACCATCTCCAAGGCATCTAGACAAAAGGGAGACACACACACACACATACACACCCCGACTGACATTCACCAGGACCCTTCTAACATCTGTAGCCACCTAGTGTGAAGCCAGTGACTACGACAGTGCCTTCAGGATACAGGTGAAAGTGCACAGAAATACAAGACACCTAAGTAGAACATTAAGTGGGAATGGTTGACTCTGACGTATTTTGAGTCAGCACTGGCCTTGGCTGAACTTTATCTTCTAGTGGTATTGAACTGGTTAAAAAAAAAAATTGTGACTAGAGATCAAAGCTCTTTAAACAGATACAGTGACTTGTGTAAACATCCTTGAACTCCCTCCTTCTCCGGCTCCCCCTCCTGCTAACAAATCCATTCAGCACCTCTAGAGGCTGTTAATACATGTAATGATTGTAATAAACACGGTATTTGCTTTGATTCCAGCTGGCTCCAGCAAGACTCTCTCCATAGTTCCTACTATCTTTGCTTACTAGACAACTGCATTGTTACCATTGGTAGAAACCTTTGTCACAGATTCTTGCCTCTTACACACTGCGCTTAGTGCTTCCGATAACAGTGTTTGCAAATTGAGACTTTAGAAGACTTTCAAATTAGTAATTAATACCTTTCTGCTTTGCACACACTTAAACTGATTGTGCGTTGGACAGTTTTCCATCAGAAATTTCCACAGAAGTAGAACAATTCTGAAGGAAAACAAACTTGTATTTCCCTGCCAGAAAAAAAAATATCTGTTATGTTCTCAAGGACTTAAAATGAGATTTGATGGCAACAAAATGTTTCAAATCATACAGAGTTTCAGGTTTTAAAACTATAGAAACTTTTTTTTTTGGTTTTTCGAGACAGGGTTTCTCTGTGTAGTCCTGGCTGTCCTGGCACTCACTCTGTAGACCAGGCTGGCCTCGAACTCAAAAATCCGCCTGTCTCTGCCTCCCAAGTGCTGGGATTAAAGGCGTGCACCACCACCGCTCAGCAAAACTATAGAAACTTAACAAGAGAATTGAACGACTTGGATTAGACAGTAGGATAGTCATAAGACGTTGATGTTAGGATTACTTTCCTTTATATATATAACAATAATACATAAACCAGAGGATGACTGTTTAGAAAGCGTTAATTTATGTCTGTAATAAAAGGTTATTATTTCGTGTAGGCCCTGAGTACTCTTGGGATTATTCTACTTGAGAATTCAACAGAAATGGCGATTCTTTTCTTTTCCATTTTGTACTTTTTTATTATTTTACTCTCGTAGAAAGGTAATCTTAACAACTCAGTTTCTTTTCCATAAGAGTTTCACCAAAATCAAGACGTCTTTAGATAAATATTGTTAGCTCGAGTAGAGTGTGAACGTAATCTAGTTCCTCTTTGTTTTGCTTAGCAGTAATTTGTGTGGAGACACATGAAATTTTTAGCTCTTAACCATCCCTGCAGTGGACATGGGTAATAGGCGGTATCCTGTACAAAGAGCGCTGTCATGGCCCAGCTGTAAAGCAGCAGCAATCTTTCTCTCAAGCTACTGTTCAAAGAAATAATCTGAAACCAAATGGCAGCTGAATGTCTACAACTTGCAGGCTCATCTCATATATATATATATATGTGTGTGTGTGTGTATACATGTATACGCATATATATAAAATCAATCTCAAGATATTTCAAAGTACATTTAAAATCATGCCCGTTGGTGGCATGATTTCAGTCTGCCTTACTTGTTGGTTTGCGGGTGCCTGGCCCTGTGAGATTTTCAGGAGGGTACAGATCCTCAGCCATTACTCAGGATCCCAGCCAGCCCTTCTAGGCCTCATGCTTTGAGCCAGGCTACCCAACCATCTGGAATTCCCAGTTCTCGTCTCACTAACAGCCAATGGCTCCCACTCACCACCCTGTGTCTTCAGGCTTTTTGAAGGACATCCATTGCAAGCTTGATTCCTGTGTCCCTACAAACACTTTTCCAGGCACACCATGGCCATGATGTTCAAACCCACACATCCCTTTTTAACAAAAATCAGAATATATTGCAATAGAGTTCATAGTTGATTATTCATCCAGTACTATTTCATGGACATCTTTTCTGTGTGAGCAGGATGTACAAGAATGAGAACAGTCCCATTCTTGTTTGAAAGATAAATAATGTTCCCCATTAGTCATTACTGTGGCATAAACACTCTTAGGAATCACTATTTGTTTAATAGCATAACTATTTCTGAGAATGCTGGGTCAGGAACATGTGTTTTATTAAGTTTATAAATGCTGTCTTACTGCCCTCTAAAAGAGTTGTGCCAATTCACAGTTTAAAACAATTTTACATAGCAGAGGCAACGCTGAATGATGTCATTTTGCTAATTTCTTCAGATCAGCCCCTCCACGTATAGTTCCATTACAGAGAGTGGCATTCCTTTCTGCTCTCCCTCTGAGAGAGCAGCTTTGGAGGTTTGTGATTTTTTATGGATTGCTTTTTCCTAGACATTACTTACTTTTCAGTTATTATTTTCTTACCGATTGATACAAGTTCGTTAATCAGTATGATGTTAAATGCTAATTGCTCCACCTGGAAGTAGGTTGGACACTAAATACCTCAGTCTCGCTCTGGACTTTAGCTGGTGTTTTTTTGTCTTTGTCACCTTCAGGTTTATTTCTTTTTGCTCAGAATTGTTTCGCACCCCTCCCCCCATCATTGGATATTATTAATTTTTGTCTTAATATTGCCTTTATAATACAGCCTTTTCACATCACTGTCATGCTGTTTATGTAGGCTTTATTTCATGTGCTACAACTTCAGTACTGCTATTTTTTCCTTGTGCAAATTTTACATTTTAATTCCTGATTTACCTTTTTTTATTATAAATGTTTGCAAATAGTTGATAAGTATATGTAATGTATATAATGATTAGTAATATTGTATCCCAAGGAAGCAGGATTGGTGCAGTATTAGGAAATCTAATATCCTGTCCCACCATTAGAAGATAAAGAACAGTCACATAGTCACTGCTAGTAGACATTTTAAAAGCATCAGAGAAAAATCTATATGTACTTTTGATTGATAAATTTTAAAATGAGTATAAGGGAATTCCTAAGTCTATCCGTATGTTCTTATTTTTAATGTTAAAACATTTTTTAAAAAAAGATTTATTTATTTTTTATTTACATGAGTACAATGCAGTTGTCTTCAGACACACACTAGCAGAGGGCATTGGATCCCATTACAGATGGTTGTGAGCCACCATGTGGTTGCCGGGAATTGAACTCAGGGCCTCTGGCAGAGCAGTCAGTGCTCTTAACCACTGAGCCATCTCTCCAGCCTGAAACATTTTTTCATGATCATAGTAGATACTGCAGCTAAAGAACTGAAAATGAAGATAGTATTGGGAAGTTTATTAGGGTGAGAGGTCAGAAGTCAGCTTCCTAGGAACATCTTAAAAATAACAAGGCAGTCAGTTTAAAATCTCATCTAGTACGATGCTAGGCTTTATTTTGAACTGAGGTAAATGAGTGTGTGCCTTCACGAAGTGTACACGTGGGGTATGCCTGTGTTCATGTGCGTGCACATGTATTTGTGTGTGTGTATGTGTGTGTGTGTGTGTGTGTGTGTGCCACTCAAGTAGAACATGATGGACAGTTTGCACCTGACTTGTGTTTACAATGTGTTAGAGATAAAGACATGTTCCTCCTATGAATGCTAGTAAAATTGAAGTAAGTTTTGCCTAAGCTATCTTCCAAGGACTGCCACTCTGATATTAAGGCCTAGTTGTTATGGACACAGTATGATAATAAGCATTTACAGACATATAGTGGATATAGCCTGCTCCAGGCCCTCAGGAAGGAATCATTTGACCTCTTAGAGATAGCAGTGAGTCCTGGAGGCTGATACCATGAAACCGGGTCTTGTGGGATAAATAGAATTTCTACACATAGAGGAAGAAAAAGCTTCCCAAACTAAGAGAACAGAGTGAACAAATTGTGGTGATGGGAGCCAGGGTTGAGTTAGGTAACCCAGAGTACTCAAATCCTGCTGAGCATTCCCTAGAGAACGTTAAAATAAGAAAATTAAGAAAGGGGAAAACAAACAATCCAGGATCCCGTAACTTTGTGAGGTAGCTTAGTTTGTTTTGTTTTGTTTTTGAAAGTTCCATGGATGGTTCCATTCACTGTCAGAGTTGAAAAACAGGGATACAATCCAGCGTTTATAGAGCCACCACCAGGGAGATGTCGGAAAGATACAGATTAGCGTCAGGTGACAACTGAAATAGCATTTCGTATTGCCAGGGTTTTTAAATTTCTATTACATTACCACAATTCCTCCAAGTTGTTGTTGTTGATGTTGTTACTGTTTTAAGAGAGAGTCTCAATTATATATATGGTCTAAGCTGGTTTTGAAACTCATGATCCTCCTGCCTCAGCCTCCTAAGTGCTAAGATTAGGTATGTGCCTCCATGTCTGAAACGCCAAGTGTCTCTTAACTAACATGGACCCCCTAGGTGGATTTGAAGCAAAATATATTATATGAGATGAAGAGACAAGAACTGTCAAGGTTGCTGTATACTCGTCCCCAAACGTTAAAACAACCACCGTTTCTTCTTGTTCATACTCTTGTACGTTGACTGGACTCTTCTCAGCCGTCTGTGGACTCTTGGCCTTCATTGTTCCATATTGGTGGCTAGCATTGCTTTTAGCTGAGAATTTAGCAGGGGCTGTCAGTGTCTTAGTGAACACCTCACAGCGTCACTCCTGGGTCCCTAGAGGAAGCATCTCAAGAGCAAGTGCTCAAAAGGGCCCAGATTACAAGGCAGCTTACGAACCAGCCTTGAGAGCCTCAGACGTCACTGCCACGTTCTGCAGGTCAAGCAACTCCCGATCAGTGAAAGCTAAGTCATCTCCGTCCTGTGATAAGGACAGGGTGGATGTACAAGGAGAGAAGGAAATTGATGGAAGACATTTTGGGAGACCTGCTACGCCAATTATCAGTGTACCAACCAACACCGGATCAAAGTACGTGAAGCCAAATTCAAGGAGCTCTAGAGAGCAACACAGACAGAACAGTGAGGATTGAGGGATCTGATTCATGCAAAATGTGTGTGTAAACTATGTAGAAGATATTGACTGACTGTCTACGATAAAGAGCACACCCTGACTCCGGGTGTCTGTAGGACTTCTGCCTTTCCTCTCTAGAACAGGGAGGTGTTCACTTCCCCTCACATACATGAATCTGAAGCCTTAACCTGGTCTTTTCCTTACCCATCAACCTGGAAGAAATCGTTAAGAGTTGTTCTTCGTCAGTCTGGTCAAATGGGCCCTTCTCATTGCTGCTTTCCTCCGTAGGGTGACATCCTCAAACACAGTGCAAGTTCTCGAGTTAGGCATCCTGTCTTGTTTGGGGTTTTTTGTTTGTTTTGTTTTTGTTTTTGTTTTTCAGTTTTATTGGCTGAGAACACCAGGAAAAAAAGAGTTTATCTTGATTCCCCATAGTATCCTGATAAGAGCAGTTTTGACTCGTCCTGGGATGTTCTGTACCCTTCAGGGTCACCCTCCAGCAGCCACTGGAATCACCCCACTTTCTAACAGTGACTTGGGAGTTGAGCCAGCATTGTGTTGTGGGGAGGGCAGTTTTCTGATAAGAGTTTTGGCTTTGTTTTATTTTTCTTTTACTTACTCTCTGATGCCTGTGTTATGTACCATCCTGGTCCCATTAAGACAGTCTGAAATGGGAGCCCAGGGTGTGGGATGATGCAATTTCCTGGCCTGTGAAGGAGTCCTGTGCACTTCTTGCCTCTGTCATGTTGCTACCACGAGGTATAGGAGTTCTGTGTGAACTGGGTCTTGTCCTCGGATCACACCAGATGGGTGTGTAATCTGACCGCTGGCTTCCTCAGTAACACACAGGTCCCTTTGCTATTGCAGGTTGTCACACTGTGGTACCGAGCCCCAGAAGTCCTGCTCCAGTCCAGCTACGCCACCCCCGTGGACCTCTGGAGTGTCGGCTGCATCTTTGCAGAAATGTTTCGCAGAAAGTAAGAACTCCCGTTTTCTCTTTGAATTGTCTTGTCTTTTAAGTGCCCGAGTGGCATTTCTGTCTCGATTGAGGGTGTGATCAGACCCGCCTGCCCTACATCTGTGTTCCCGGTCCTTACAGCTTCTGGCTTGCGGGAACTCTAGAGAGTGATTCCCCCACTGCCCTAAATGGTTCACTTGAAACATCTTCCAGTAATTTTAGTGAAGAAAGATCCTCGGGGTGGACTTTATCCACAGGAGGATCAGGACTATGGAGGGTGTTGTTGTTGTTGTTGTTGTGGTCATTGTTGTTGCTGTTTTGGTTTTTATTTTTTCTCCATTAATTTCTTTACTTGTGCACTTTAAATCCTGGTCTCAGAGCTCCCCCACCCGCAGTGGGCCATGGAGTTTTTAACAGGAATTGTGATGGTGTAAACTGTTGGAGCTGGATATCATGGTAAAAAGGAGTAGGCAAGGGGAACCTGAGTGATTCCTGAGAGTACTGACATGGCCCTGCCAGACGGGGGAGGGATGCAGCACACTTTGGCACTGTAGAGGGTTGCAGGTTGGTGAGACAGTTCAGTGGGTACTTGGTACCAGGCCTGAGGACCTGACCCATGCAGCATATGGAGAAAACTGACCCTCGTAAGTCCTCAGACCTTCACGGGCATGTTGTGGCATGCACACAAGGTAAAATACATCCTTGAAAAAGCGGATTTGCTTAGAAGGGGGAATCTAATGATCAGATCAGGCTTCCTGAGTTCTCACTTAGTGCCCAAGTGTCCACCACACGTCAGAGATGTTTGAGCAGCTTTCATACGGCAGTGGGAGAGTCAAAGAGCTCCGGGAGGCCACCCCACTTATAAAAGTGGTAGTTCACTTGATTATTAGGCCACAAAAATAGGCAAACAGCATTAATCAAGTTTGGTCAAGCTTCGTTTCTATTTTTGTTTCCCTCAGAAGAGGTGAGTGAGAAGGCAAGTGTATTCCTATTGAGCATGTACAGAGTGTAGGTCTGCGTAGCTTCTTTTCTGAGGAAAGAAGTGGTTAGCCATTCTGGCTTGCTGGTCGTTTTAACCAGAGGAAGTCTGTGAGGTGAATTTTGTGAATTGCTTCTATATCTCAGCAAAGCTCACTGTGACTCGCAGGGTGAGATTGTGGCAGAGACAAAGACTGTTTCGTGCTGCCCTACTGTGTGGAGTACATTACCAAAGCTTCTGCATTGTGTTTGCTTTTCTAATCCTTGATGTAACAGGGTACTGTGGTTGAATGGTCCCCAAGAACTAGCTGGAGTCTGAATTGAAAGGAAGTTTAGTAACTTCTAATATAGCACTGTTTTAAAAGGGAAGGGCGTAAAAATTAGCCATCAGCTGAGCAGCAGAGACTACTAACAAGGCTACAGAAGTAGGACCTGGAACAACTGAGGAAGTGGAGGGGGGCTTGTATATATGCGTGCATGTGAAGCCCAGAAGTCAACCTCAAGTATCATCTGTATTTTTTGAGACGGTGTCTCACTGGAACCTGGGTCTGGCTGTTTAAGCTAGGCTGACCCCAGAGATGCCACCTGTTTGTACATCCCCAGCCCTACGACACATAAATGCCATCATACCCAACTTTTTATGTTGGTGCTAGAGATGGCTCTGCAGTGCCTCTGCCTGCAAGACAAGCACTTGACCAGCTAAGCTGTCGTCCTTCCTGCCATTAAGTAAGTTGTTTTTGAAAGTGTGGTCCCTGTACAGCAGGTTCAGAGTTACTTGGGGCCTTTGTAGAAATGTGAATTCTTAGGACTCATCCTAGATCTGAATTCTGGAGCTCGGTCTGTCTCCTTGTGTTTGGGTAAGGCATCCACTTGATCCTAATATGAACCAGGGTAAGAACTACTAGATTGAATGATGGTGTTGTCAGAAATGGGCAGTCCTTAACGATGTGTATCTCAGGCACTTCCTCGGGGTTCTGATTCATTATTGAGTTGACCCAGGAGTTCTGATGTTGTTTTGTTTTGTTTTAAGCGCCTCAGGTAATTTTTTCATCTATAAAGAATGGAACACATTAGGTTTAAGTCTTATGGTCAGAGACAAGATTAAGACCCACAAGTAGAGAGAACAAGGTAGGAGGCAGGGTAGTTGTTCCAGACTACTCAGAATAACGCCTGTAATACTAAGAGTTGATTAGAGAACTGCTCCTTCAGATTATATTGATGTGTTTGGAATTTTCCTCTGTATAAAGATGGAGTCTGTATTTTCAGGGCGGGGAGATCAGTTTTTTTTCCACAGGACGAATTAGATTAGCTGTGATTGATGATTTTTAAAGCAGTTTTTGAAAGATGCTAAAAGAAAGATAAAACTTGAGATACTAGAATTGAGCGTCTACTAGTAAGATACTGGCAATGTTTTTAAGTCTGAGTGGTACACATCTATGGAACGGTTGAACCCCAGGTTTCATTTTTGAGGCTTAAACACATTTCCACCTAAGTGATCAGTCTGCTTGATAGTTAGGTTCCCAGCCTAGCTTGAGGGCTCTCAAATACTGTGGAAAATATTTGATATACTATATTGCCAATTCATCAAGCCCATTTTCAAATGGGAAAACTCCATTCTGTAGTCTTAGGACTGAGAGTGGAGGCTCAAGGAAGGGCTTCAGTGGTGATAGTGGCGGTCTGTTGCTTTGCCTGATGGGAGAGTAAGATAACATAGAGAGTGGGGATAGAAACCCTTCCTCCTTAAGGTACTACATAAAGGAGTAGATCAAGGTCTAAGTGACTGAGGGTCGAAGCAGTGTCAGAAACCGGATCCTAAATCTAAAGCAGACTAAGTCTAGACCAAGGAGACATCATTTCTAGGATACCCTGTCCCCTCCTGGTTCTGCTGGTTTGACTATGACCTTGAACGTGCGTATAGTCTTTGACTGTTCCTGCTCAGTTCACATTGATATTCCTGTGATACTACCCAGACACCTGGACATGGCATTCTTCTTCATTAGACCAAAAGTGTCGCAGTCTTCAGGCCTTTTCAGGAGCTCGCTGAACTCCTGATTCCGCGGAGAGCCTGTTGAGAACTGAAAGGTCCAGGATCCTGAAGGCCTACTCTCTCATTACTGAAGATTAATTATAATTCGGGGGAATACTGACACCTGTCTGTTTTTTATTCCTTCTCACCGCAGACGCAGTGATTTCTACATCTTATTGTCTGTGTCGTTTTTTGCTGTTACAGCAGCTTTATATTGTTTGCTTTTTGATTTTTTTTCACTACCCTCAATGGACTTACTTTTTAATTTAGCCTCACCGGAAACAAGAATACATAAAACCGTAGCCTTCGTAAGCCACTTATTTATTTAGCAGATAGACATTATAATCTGTATAAGTGCCAAGATCGTTAGAAGGCTGTCCATATGCATCCAGCAAACGGCCTCACACATCACCAGCTGAGTGTGCCTAAAGTACCGCTAAACCCTGAAATACAGCGCCCTGTAGACTGGTTGCTGTGTGAGAGGCCCACTCCCTAGAAATGACCGTTTAAATCCTGTGAGGAAGAAAGCCATTTTGTGCGTGATGAGTTCATTAAGTAGAACTGGCTGGTGAGGGATGGGTTCTGTGGGTTGGTATAAGAAGACTGTTTGGAGTAAAGAATTCTCAGTGAAAGCCCAGAAGTTATATCCTAGTTGTCTATATAAAAATCTTTGAGGAATAATCATTTTTGTATGAACAAACCTTGACATCCTCTATAACCTGGGGAAAAGCAATGAAGCCAAGGGAGTGAAACACTTGTGTTCTGACAAGCCTGGGGCTGCGTCCTTCATGAGTTACCTCACTGTGCCATATTCAGAGGGTAGAGACTTGGCATCTTCCACAAGGAGGGTGAACAACTTGTTCAGGAACACCAACTGTTACACAGCAGAGCCAGGCTTGAGTACAAGTCTTCCTGACACTATAGCCGCTGATTGCTCTACTCTGTCATGGTTTTGCTCTTGACATCAAACATACGAGTATTTTATGTATTATTACAAAAGAACAACAATGACATTTGAGAGGTGAAAAAGCAGATCACACAGTCAGTGACCTTGATTTCTGGTCTCCTGGATGTTAGAAAGGCTCATTGGCTTTCCGTCACCTTATCAAGAGTTACATGCTTTCTATTCTAAAATTGATGCCTAGGAAATACAAACTCAATAAAGAGAGTCTTAGAGCAGATGGTTGCCAAACAACCAGAGAATTAAATACCATCTGTCAGTATTATCTGAGTTTAATAATTGCCCGCACTGACCCTCAGAAGCATTCTACAAAGTGGATAAAACGGATTAGAGCTATATTCTTTTTTAATCTCCCTTCTCTGATTCTTTGTAAGCAAACCATCTTAACTTCACATTGAGATGTGCATTGTGCTAAAACAGTCAGAATTTTGGTCAGTAGCCATGTAGTTAAAATGATGGGAGGGCTGGGGGACATGGGGACAGGCGGGATAGAGTGCTATTTAACTGTGCAGCAAAATAAAAACTAATAATCTCAACTCTCCAGGTACCTATTAGTTGCTTTGTGGTCCTGGCCAGAACTGTTAGTTTCTGGTTTGAAAGCTACGGGGTTTTCCAGGTTAAAGCAAAGATATAAAAAGAAAGTGTACATTGAAACAGATTGAAATATGCTACAAATTCTTTGAATATGGAGATTGCGGTGAACAGATAGTAATTCTTAGAAATACTGGGTTGCCAGCTCTACTGATCCTTAGCTACAAAATGCCAAATGCCACCAAGAAGAATATAACAAATACAGTCACTGTGAGCAGGAAACAAACAAGTCTTCATGATTATATGGCCCCTTGTCTGATGGCTTCTCTAGACTTGTCATCATTGATTTCTATGAATTAAATACCCAGTAGCAGACGCTAACGGTTTATAACTGTCCTTGGTGGCTTGAAGGCCAGTGAGCAAAATGTCTAAAATGTTACTGAGTGCCTTGCCAGTTTTCCCATCTCTTGCTGTGCTGGTGGGTCTCCTAGTGACATCAAGGAAATGAAGTGCTTGACTGGCTGTCCCAGATGTCCAGGCACCAGGAGGTGAGAAAACCTGTCACCTCAGGCTAGGTCAGAACATGTGTGCAGAGCTCCAGGCACTTAACGCAGCTAAGCTTTCTGACTTCTCTCTTCTTGATCTTCATTTAAAAAGCGGCCAAATGGGAACGACTCTAAAGGAGTGTTCTCTTGGGTAAGGAAATGCCTGAGATGGTGGGCTTTCAGATGGCTTTGCCAGGCACACACATTTCACATATACGTACATGCAAGTTAATCACCCATACACGTAACATGCACTAAGATCTTCTTTAAAAGCTAGAAACCCTTTCCCTTCTGTTCCCAGTGCCTACCGGCCTTCTTTCGTCTTTCTGCGGTGGTACCAAATAACTGCCTCCTTCAGGAGAAATATGCTGCGCTCTGCCATTCTTTTCCTGAGTACACAGGTTGTCCACCATGGCTGCAGTAAGGAAATGGGTGGGTGGCACAGAATTCTTTTGTAGGACCAAGGTTCCCAGTGTGTGTTCCAGCCCTTCCTGCTTTGTGACTCATTCGAGGACAAGCCATTGACCTCTATATCCTAATGTTTTTCTACAGAGTTACCTTGCCTCAGATTCCTCCTGTGTATAGTTTGAGATGTTCAAAGTCCTTTGCTTTCCTCCTTTTGACTGTGTCAGGCTTCTGAAGCTCTAAAGAGTAGATAAAGTGAGTCAGAGTGGATAATGTCCACAATTCACTCTAACACCGCCATACTTTGCCTCTGGAGAACTATGTCTTGGGCATCTGTTCACATCTATAAGTTGGCCACTATCATCACCAGCAGATCTGCCCCAGTATGACTCCTCAACGAAAACGTTGATTGTACCTGGGAGCCTCAATGTCTGAGATCCTTGTCTTTACACTACCTTGGGGAACAAGAACTGTCCTGGGAAGGGCTGAGATAGGAGATCTACATAACAGTTTCAAATGTCTCTTAAAGAACAGCCTGGTTGTAAAAATTCAAAGTGGTACTGAAGTATAAAATAAGAATATTTTCTTTCCGATTCTGGAGAGTTCATAGTGTCTGTGCTTAGAGAATCGTGTGGTGGATTCTCATTTCCCTTCCAGGAAAGCTGGGACTTCTTTACCTCCTTATCCTTGGAAGTCACCAGATGATGTCTCCTTCCTTGCAGTTTTGCTTTGTAGATCTGTTCTGTGAGGTACTCTGTAGGGTTCTCCATCAGCCACTTCTAGATAGAAAAAGCCTGGGACTCAGTTTCAGATCTCAAGTCTGCTTGGTCATGTCTTTCAACCACTGAGTTAGATAAAAATAATTACTTTGAAGGAAGGTGCCACTCACACTTAATTATAAAATCCTTGCAGAGAGGACATGTTGGGTGCATGAAAGCCATTTTTGCCAGTCTGACCTTTAGTTCATAGCAAACATTTCCTCAACTGCTTTCCACATGGACGTGAGGTTCTTTCTAATGATAAAAAGCAAAACATTCCAGGCCTGGCCCCAGTAATATTAGCTGCTCCCTGAAGCTCTGATCTAAGTTGAGTCTGGGCGTGGAACGTCCAGCATGATGTATTTGTTTTATAACACTCATGAAATTTTCTAGACAAGATAATAAATAGGAACAAATAGAGTTATTTTAGATGAATATTAAGGTCGTGCCGTCTCACTGTGTTCCTGTAGCTTCCTTCACACAGTGGTGCTAAGGTTGCAAGTGGTAAAGTGTGGCAAAAGATGCAGACAGAAGAGACGGGTGGAGCTGACAGTCTGAGTGCTCCTTCCAGCAGCTGCTGTGTTCTGTGCCTGGTACTTGGGCTAAGGTTTCTTTAGACTCTGCCTCCACTCTGGCTTTGCCCTAGACCTAGGGAGCTGGCATTTAATGACTCCATTTAACTGAGAATCCTAAAAGCTGTTTCCTTTTCTCCTCTTCCACATCACTGTCTTCCTCTCTTCTGCCCAGCTTTCTCTTTCTTTCCCACCAGCTTTGTAGGCTTGGATTTTCCTTAAAACCTACCTAATAAGAGTTCTCAAACGCTCCCACCCTCCGTCAAACCTCCCGTTCAAGGTAGGGGAGATGGTAAATAGGACAAGAGGATGTGGGCCTGTTTAGAAGTAGTTCTTTGGAGCAATTTTGATCTCTGATTGTCAGGGTACCAGCAGTCCAGTTCGGTAGTGTCAGGATACCAATAGTCCAGTTTTAAAGTATCACCAGACAAAAATCAGACAGTCCAACAGAAACTGCCAGGCATCTGTCAAATCAGCATGAGTCAGTGGAGTGACGAGGACCAGCAGGAATGCCAGGAGTTCTCTGAAGTGCTTCTCTCAATGACGCATTACAGGACTGGCTGTGCAAGTGCCCCGTCACGTCATGGTTTGTTGACTCCTGTTTATACCCCCTCCAAACAACCTGTGCTACCCTGCCTCCGCCACATGGGTCCCGCCTCTGCAAAACATCACGTGAGTCTGCATCACATGACACAGCCAGAAACTTCCACTTCCACAGCTCTCTTGGTCTGTCTCTCTCCCTCTCTCCTCTCTCATCTCCCCCTTTGAACCATTCAAAACACAGAGCATTCAGCATGATCCTACACACCTACCTTCTCTCATAGTGCAAGATGCTGAAGGGTTTTTTGTGACTTGTACCAATTGGCTTTCCAAATTCAAACATACAGATATGGGAATTTAATAATGAATAGGACGAAGAGTCAGTCACTGTTTTAACTGTGAATGAGTACAGCATACACACAGAGGGGAGAACAGATGGCCATGGGAGTTTGTTATGTGCGTGAGTTCCTGTTCCTTTTGGGAGCTCCGTGGCACCGTGAACTTACCTCTACCACCTGAAAAAAAAAAAAAAAGGCCGGGCTTCCTGAGGAAGTGATGGAGTATCTGCAGGTAAAGATAGGTGTGAGAGCAACATTATCTCAAACGTGTGAGATTTGTAAAATAGAATAGCTGCTCAGAGAGCAGTCAGTATGAGTTCAGAGTATGAGATGTGTACTGACTACACATGTCGTTCATGGATGAATTGCTTCTTTTAGAATAAGAAGGAGAAAACTAAAAGAAAAAAAAAGTACAACGTTTGAGAAGAATGCTGAGCACAACAAAGTAAGCTATCCAGACATTCAAAAGAAATAAAATTCAGAAGATGACAATGGATTGGGAAAAAAAAGAAAATTGCTAAAAGATGGTCAAGTAGCACAGCAGTTGCTTGAAGGCACCCTGTGAGACGGAACCATCTGGCTCGCACTTTCTAGACCTGTGCAGACGGAGCCGGAAAGAGAGCCAGGCAAGCTGTGGAAAGGTAGTGGAGCCACATGCAGTGGAAAGCCTGTTCAGACTGAGACGCAGAACCAGTGATGGGGAGTGGGATCACAGACGGAAATGGGATAACAGGAAAAACCGAGAGAGAGAGAGAGAGAGAGAGAGAGAGAGAGAGAGAGAGAGAGAGAGAGAGAGAGAGGGAGGGGGGGCGAGAGAGGGAGGGAGGGAGGGAGGGAGAGAAGGGGGGCAGGGTGTTGGTCGTGAGGTAATAATCCAAAAAGCCTGGGAAGTGACACTACTTGCTCATGCCTATGAGTGTGGAATGCTTGATTTGGATCCACAAGAAGTTAGACTTTCAGAACTCATGATTCCAGATCTGGGCCAGCTTTGGGGCTAAGTTATGTCTGTGTCTTGGTGTCTTCAAAGCTGTCCTTGCTCACAGCACAGTGGGTGTGGTCCTTCCAGACTCACACATCTGCCCACCAGGATGCCTGGATAGAGAAGCAGTTCTTCTGTCTAAACTGGAATCCTGAGTTTCATTCTCAGGACTTCCATCTATGCTTGAAACACTGACTAAGACAGCACGTTGAAGTTCAAGGAACACACAACTCCTTTTACACGGTAAAGTAGGGAAATCAATATGAATTCCACAGTCCATGGAATCCACTCCACAAACCCACACAGCACGTCCAGCGAAAAGGTTTTAATTACATGGAACAAGAAAAAATGCTGACAGGCATCAAGTGAATTCATTTCAGAGTTTTACAAGAAAAGAGTCAAAAACACCAAGCTAGCCTGTCTTTTGCTTCTCTTTAGTTCTCTTCTGTTTAACAAGCAACCAGTTGAGAGTAGGAAAAACTATGTCTTTTGTGAAAGGAAGAGAAGAATTCTGTGGCTGGAGAATTTTGAACTCTAGCCGGAAGTGTCACATACTCAAGGAGTCCATAATTGTGTGTACATTGGTTAAGTCTCAGCTGGAGGGCTGGTGAGATGACTCAGCCAGTAAAAGCAATTGTTTCTAAGCCTGTTGACCTGAGTTCAATCCCGGGGGCCTACTTGGTGGAAGCAGAAAGCTGACTGACAAAAGCAGTCCTCAGACCTCCACGTGTGTACCCTCCCCAACCCACACAGAGTAAATAAAACAACTTAGAAACTGCCAAGTGCTAGTTGAACATATTTGAGTCAACTGAGGGGATATCGGGGCTAGAACTTGGGAGATACAATGACGTTGTGTGAAGGATACAAGATGAGACTGTGTCTGACCCAGTGCTCACCTCTCTACCAAAGCTCTCAGGGGAGCTAGCACTGCAGCAGACCTCACCTGTTTGTGCTGGTCACACTAATGACCCTGGAGGAATGTGGTTGGGTGAGGATTTTTTTTTAAAACAACATCTGGATGAGGCTTAAAAGCAAATAATTTCATTATGACTTATTAGTCCTTATTATGAGAATAACCCTGTAATTGGACTTCAGAAATCCCCCCTCAGGCAAGCGCGTACCATCAGAGTCAAAGCTCTAATTAAATATGACTAAAGTCATGCCTCATTTTAGCCCACCAGTGACTTTAAAAAGGCAACATTCTCGCCAAAGACCTTTTAGAATAGAGAGGAGAGTAGATCCAAGAGAAAAGCTAAAGACAGAATAGAAAGGATGGGAAATGAAGTGTGAGAACACGCTACAAAGACAAAATAGATAGCCAGGTTGTCGTCCCCGGGTGGCTGGGACAAAGTGAATAGCCAACTTATAGTTCTGGGGAGGCCATGCCCTGAAGTGGGCGGGACTCGGACCCTCAAAGACTGATACTTAGAATTCAGGAGTTCAGAATCCAAATACATCAAGCTCAACTTTTTGGAGAATTTCTTCCTTATGGTGATATTTCTTCTGGAATCACCTCATAAAATTTCTTTAAAGAAGCCAGGGCATCCAGACACCAGTCAACCCTTTCTCTCTCTCCCTCACTCACCCCTCCCCCATACTTTTCACTTCAAATTAGTGAAACTCAGTACATAGTATTGGCGTTACGTCAACACAACAGACACTTAGGAAACTCAGAGAATCATGAAAACATACTTCAAAAACCTATATTCTAGCCAGGCAGTTCTACCCCAGGTAATGGTGATGCGTAATTTTAATCCCAGCACTCCGGAGGCAGACGCAGGTCGGTCTCTGAGTTTGAAGACAGCCAAGGCTACACAGAGAAACTCTGTCTCCCAAACTTTGTATTCCGCTGAACCTAGAAAACCTAAAAGAAATGGGTCAATTTCTAGATATATATGGCCTACCAAAATTAAATCAACATGAAGTAGATAAGTTAGATAGACTGGTTGCATTCAATGAGATAGAAGCAATCATTAAAAGTCTTCCCAACTAAAACAATGCCCAGAGAGCCAGATGGGACCAGCACAGAATTCAAAGAGCCAATACAGTTCTTCCTCAAATTATTTCACAAGCTAAAAAAGGAAGGAACATTTCCAAACTATTTTTAAAAAGCCAGTATTGCCCTAATACCAAAACCAGACCAAAAAGGAAAAAGAAAGAAATTATGCACCAATATTTCTGATAAACATAGACACAAAATTTTCAATAAAATGCTTGTAAACTGAATCCAAGAACATATCAAAAGCAGTTTAATCGCTTTAAGTTTGCATTCAGAGAAAGCATTTAGTAAATGATGCAAAAGTTTTCTAAATTAATCTAAAGAATGTAAGCATTAATTCAGTGTTCGTTATTCTTCTGATGTTCACACTCATACATGCAGCCAGCTTTCCTAAGGAAATGAAACTGTGGCCAGGACTGCTGTTGTCGCTCAGTGAGTATGGTTTCCAGTTCCTTGGAAATCTGACGAGATGCTTATTCTAGGCCCTAAGGAAGTAAGTCAATAGGTGAATGGCTAAGGAGTAAGGACACATGAGCAAGTACAGCAAAATGAGCAAGTTAGATCAGCAAAAGTGGGCAGGTTAGACCATGCGACTGTGCGTGCTGAGCTACATGGTTGAGGTTTTTTAAATAGGAGATATTAAGTGTTTCCCAGACTGCACTAGGACAATAATGACTTCATGGAGTTAGTCCTTGGGTAGACTTTGGAGATGTTTAGTTGACTAACTAGCAAGGACTTCATGTCAAATGCCACAGGAATAGTGTCGTGGCTGCCCGTGTCCTGTGGGAAACGGTGGCTCATGTGTGCGCTCACAGTCAGCCTGTAAGGGTTATCATGGCCCTGTGTGAGTCCTTCCCATTATAAACAGCATGCAGAAAGGAAGCTGCACTTCCAGGCAGATACAGATGGAGTGAGGGAAGCCAGAGCCGGAGGCCTGGTAAGGAGTCTCCATGGAGTAAATAAGCCACAGAGAAGGCTTGGAAGGTCATCCAGTGTCCTCATAAATCCCAGCTCATACAGAGATGAAAGGGAAGTGAGAGGCGGGAGGAACAATAGGAAAGAGAGTTCCCCAGGACCCCCTCCCCTTTGGCCTCTTGGCTTTAGGGGAGGAGCATCGGGACTGCCCAGATGGCAGAGCCAACACAGACAGAGAGGAGCTCCCGTGCCCTAAGACCTCTTTAGGAAATCCTGTTTGTGATGGTGGCTTCACCGGCAGGCTATTGGGGTCCCTCCCCGAACCGTGGGCGCACACTTCTGGAAGGAACTCTGATTTCTAATGCAGAATTTGAAGTCTTCATATCATGTGCACTCAGCGGGATAGAAGCTGCATGCTGGGTGAAACTCAGGGCAGCCCATATTTTGCAAGCACTCACTTATCTTCCTTTTGCCATTGAAACACTGGTAACTTAATAGCTTGAAAACAAGATAAGCCTCGTCTTTTTATTCCTGGGTGGGTATGCTGGACAGTGACGATTTGACTGCCTTGAAAAAGCAGAAAAGGGCAAAGCCCCTTGATTCTGGTTCTCTGGCATTGCGTTACTCTGTTCAGAGAATTCACTTCAGAGCCTAGGAATAGTAAATGCTGCACCTTAAATGGCTGAGGGTGTGAAAACTGCAAGATCTAAACCAAGGGCCTCAGAAGGCTCCTTCCATGAGAGACCTGTTTTAGATGCACAGTTGAGCTTGATACTTTGCCTTTTTCTATTTGAGTGTTTGGGCATTAGGAGTGAACTGTTAGTTTCCATGCCAGGGCTTGTGAAATAAGATTTGTCATCACTTGCAGACAGGTGGTCAGGCTGTTACACATAGAGAGATCTGGCTTGCTGCTGCCCTCTGGGCATAGCAGCATGCCAGTGCCCCCCCCCCCCCCCCCCCCCCCCCGTCCCCTGCATCTGACCTATGGCCTTACAATCTTAGGGCCAACACTGACAGCCTGGGGTGGGGACCGCTTTGGCTGGTTGGAGTGGTGTTCCGCAGGCTGTTCTGTGGGGAGCCAGGTTGATCAGTGTCATCCCTGTGCTAGGAAACACTTCTAAGGCTAGAGACTGGGAAACAAAGAAATGATGCTCTGATGGTGTGTCCAAGTTCCCTGCTCTCTCCAGGGTGGCCCAGCTTGCAAAAAGAATCCTGGCCTTTCCAGGTTGCACACATTACTTTTAATGTGTCCTGCATTTTGTTCATGAATCAAGACCAGATTTCACAAGGTCCGTTCCTAGAAGACTGGGTTAGTTATTAAAGGTTAATTATTTAGGAGTTAGAGGAAATACTATGATGGGAAAAAATGTCAATTTCTGGAAACTGAGGAGTAGAGGTGTCAAGTGTTTCCATAAAGAGGACCCACAACCATTCTACTGCAGTCTTTCAAAATTCAGTCTTTAAAAAAATCATAATTTAAATATTCTATGAATTAGTGGTCTTCTGTCCTAAGCTGTAAATGGCCACTGGTCCCAAACTCACACAGCTCGGGAGTGTCTGTCTTCAAACACAAACACAACCAGATTGTAGCAGCAGAGGACGCCGGTCCTCGGCTCTGTTCCTCTCTTCTGTTTGTGAGGTTGTAAAGCTACCATTTAGAAAGAATCTGAAGGTCTGGACTGGCCGGTGCTGAATGAAACTTTCTTTTGATTTTAGGATGCGTACCACATCCAGCCGTTACTCCCAGGTCACTGATAGGAAGAACTGGACCCACTCCCATTTGTTTGGTTTTGTGTTTGTCTTGGTTTTACTCAGTATCCTGTGTGAGTGCCACGTTTGGCCTTAGTTTCTCTAGGACCCTCTGGGCCCGGCTTATCTTTCATCGTCTTTCCTAAAGCTGATATGACGATTCCACAGGGAAGAAGCCAGTATCCCACTTGGATGAACTCTGCAGCGAGCACAATGCCTTCCTTCTTATCCCTCACTCTGAATTGGTCATTTTCCTCCCCCTGTATTTAAAAGCAATGAACAGGAAAGTCCAAACCTTAGGAGTAAAATCCTCACTTACATTTATGATGTTTTATACAAAGTAAAGGGAAGCACCCATTATCAAGTACATGGAGCCCAAACTGTACTCGTAGGACAAAAAGGGAAGACACCTTCTTTAATAACTGACTTTCTTTTTTCTTTTAAAGATTTATTTTATTTGAGTACTCTGTTGCTCTCTTCAGACACACCAGAAGAGGGCCTCAGATCCCATTACAGATGGTTCTGAACCACCATATGGTTTCTGGGAATTGAACTCAGATCTTCTGGAAGAGCAATCAGTGCTCTTAACCACTGAGCCATCTCTCTAGCCCAATATCTGACTTTCTTTTACCCAGTAAGCCTGGCAGGGCAGGCTTCTTATCCGTCTTACCATTCTGTGTTCCCTTAAGTCAGCACCATGAAGAGTGAACACATCCTGGCCTGCAGCGTGCTGAATGGTCAAATAAAATAACTGCTGTGCACTGCATTGCCAGCACGATCCACTTCTCAGTGGGCCTGGAGACACTGGCTCCTCATTTCCCATTATAACCAGCGAGTGAGAGCTACCTGGCCTTTAAACCGTGCTTGCTGATGGTGTTTGACTCGTTGGTTTCTCCTTGAGAAAGGCAAGGACTTTCTGTTCGGCCTGAGTCTCCATTATGATTTCAATGTGAACCGTCCCGTGTGTTTGAACATTTGGTTCTCACCTGATCCACCTGTTCTGAGAGGTCATGGGACTGGCCTGGCTAATAGAAGTCACTCACTGAGACTGGGTGGCTTGCTTCCTGCCGAGCACTCTGCTGATCGACTGGGATATGAGAACAGACACAGCCAGCCGTTCCTGTCCGCCTTCTTCGCTGTGGTGAACTGCCTTCCCTGAAACCAGGAGCCAAGACAGTCTCCTTCCAGGTTGCTCGTTGTCATGAGGAAAGTAACTGACCCATGTCCACCAACAGTCACCCGGCATTAATATCTGGAGGACACAGGACAGTGGGGTGGTGGTGTGAGGTGGCTTTGCAGCCTCCATTTCAGTCTCTTATCATTTCCTACCTGGGAGACTTGTTACCAGTCATCCCTCAGACTCAGTTTCAGGTATTAAGTGAGAATACCCAAGCACAGATCCCACACAGTGGTGTTTAGGGGTTAAATAAAGCAGTACGCATACAGTGCTTGGCTTTTTACTCAGTATGGATGATTATGTTGTCTGTGTTTTTACAGCATTGTTTACAGCAGGATAGCATTATCAGTGGTAACATCAGGCATGAGAAGAATTCAATGTCAAAAAGTCTTTGGCCCCGCAGTGCTGAGGTTCTAGGCAGTATCCCAGTCCTAGGTATCAGACTTAAACTTGGGCCACAGCACACTAAATAGTGTGGCTGGGTGACTCAATAATGAAGTCATGCCTAGTCACTCTGGGGCTCTTTCTGTTCCTGCCTCTTCTGCCCCACCACAGCTTCTGCAAAGGCCAGAGCCAAGCCTAGAATCTGGCAAGACACTGAGTACACAGATGAGCTCCAGAAAGCCCATCTAGTAAGACTCAGAAACCAGGAGGGACTGTTTGGGGCAGAGGCCCACTGAGTGGGGGCAAGGTGTTGGGGGCTTCTGCCTTTGTAACCCTATTACCATAGCACTTCACAGAATGGAGAGTGTAATCCCCAGGACTATTGTAGACTCTTGTTCTGAGCCACAGGAAGAAATGCCTCACACTAGCTAGTAGGGGAACTCCGAACAGTCAGCAAGAAGAAACCCCGAGAATGACGGAAATGACTATCTCGCTGTCATTCTCTGCCTGACGGGGGAGCAAGCAGATGTTTGTCCATGAGACCAACGAGCACAGAATGTGCTTGGACTGTTTCATGCCTACAGCTGTGTCTCTGGCAGGCTTGTTTCAGTTAGAAAAAGAGCAATGGTTGTCTGTGTACCATCACTAGACACTGCCTTCCAAACTGATTTAGGAGACAACCATGGCTGTGTCAAATGGAACTCCATGTATAGACCCCTTCTATTCTAATATTTCTGAGGCATGTTGAGCCGGAAAGCTGCATTTAAAAACTAATAATAACCTTATAAGTTGAGTGTGATGACACATGCCTGTCATCTTAGCACTCGGAGGGCGGAAGAACGAACAGTAGAATCACAAGTTCACTGCCATCCTCAGCTACATAGCTTTCTTGAGGGCAGCGTGGGGATGCATAATATCTAGCCTCAGTAACAACTTTTAAAAGTAGCCTCATAATGTGTATATTATATGCATTATTTTATGTCAGGTTTATTTTTGATTATGTGTGTAAGACTGTATGCCCCTACAGAGGACAGAGGCATCTGGTCTCCTCAGAGCCGGAGTTACAGGCTTCTATGAGCTTCCTACCATGGGTACTGTGAGCATCACACACTCTTAAGGACTGAGCCATCTCTCCAACCCGAGGTTGAATTTAATTACTTGCATTGCATACTCTTATTTGACAGTGACAGCATGGTTATTATAGAGCATTTTAAAATACAGATGAAGAATACAACATAAGCCTAGAGTGTTCTTATTTGTACCAGAAAGTAAAGGTAAATTTTTGCAAGTGTCACAGATGTTAGCTTGAAGGAGTGAGTACACTACTCTGAGGTATTTTGGATATCAAAGTACGTAATTATATTGAATGATTATAAGCCACCAAATACGATCAAGTTTAGACTGATGTAAAGGAATGGAAGCTAAGGGAAGTCTCCGTATATTAAGGTAGAAGAAATGACGGTGTTAGACATTTGATTATTATTACTATAAGTCGATGCTGAATTTAATCAGTGAAATGTACTGCAGATCAAGAGGCATACCTAGTCTCAAAGCAGGACTCTTATGAGAGTTCTTTTATAGTAAGAAAAAAGAGAAAGATAAGCATGTATCATCGACCAAGAGATGCTCCTTGGTTGTAGTGTAATGGGTATTTTTCACCTGTTTCTTGTGCACGCCTTTAATTCATGAAATACCTGCAATCTGTTTCTCTTTCACAAAAACAAATCATGATCTGATTGGTACCTAAACATTCCTGACTATTTGTTATGCGTGCAGGTAAGACATTTGTCAAAATGACATTTGCAAGAACTCTTTAAGGAGGCCAAGATGCACGGTCTGATAATCAGGGTTTTCTGCCTTCTTGAGATTCCCTCGGGACTAATTCCTGGAGTTAGTGAGTAAATGTGTGATCTTAAGACTTTTTGCATGTGAGTATGCATGGAGGTCAGAGGCAAGGACCATCAGTAGACCTGGAAGTCACTGATTGCAAAAGACTCGCTGGCCAGTGAGCTCTGGGGATCTTCCTGCCCACACCTTTCCCAGTGCCAGAATTTCAGGTGCTCAACACAGAGCTGTTGGGCCTTTTTTGCAGAGGCACTGGGGCCTGAACTTGGGTCCTTTTGCTTGGGCAGCAGGCACTTTAGAAACATAGCCATCTCCCTGGCCTCAAAGGGATAAGCCTTTCCATATCTGAAGCCTACTGCCCTCTGGGAACATTTTCACTTTATTCCTTCTTCAAGGACATAGTGAATGGATGGCATCACATTTTCAAGGCATATACTTGTATTTCACACACATCAACTCAGTAGTAATCAATCAGAAAAATAATAACAGGGGCCATGGTAGTGAGTTCCCGCATTCTCTCTCAGCAGTGGTGGGGAAAGGTTGGAGTGAGAGAATGCCCGAGTCCAGATGAGCCTGGGAAATCTGAAAAGCCCTCACATCAGGCAGGGGAAGGGAAGGGAAAGGGAAAGGCACATGGGGTGCGGGTGGGGTGGGGTTAAGTTCTTCTGTGTAATGGTCAGATTCTGGCAGGACCCAGAGATGGAGTTAACAGTTTCCCAAAGCCACTCTCCTGTCTGGGTGGAGCAGGGAGTTAGATTCCACTTTTGTAAAAAGCTCTGGTAAGGTAGAACCTGAATTGGGGTGAGCCAGCCTGTATCATCTTTGTATCTATTTTAGTCAACTACCCTGGGCCTTTAGTCTTTAGTCTATAATGTTGCACTAGGTGGCGAAATGGAAAACATGGTTCTGTTTGCTGTAGGCAAGAATTAGCACCTCCATTAAGCCCCAAGCCTCCAAGAGCACCTTCTTCCCTTTGGACTCTTAACCTTGTATCAGCGCTGACAAGGTAGGCAGGGCTTGGTCCAGGATAGACACATTTCTTGGACAATGGAGCTGTGTGCCCTTTTCATGCCAGTGGTGCCCATGGCAACCCTGACCCAGCTGCATTAAGCCTCCAGCCAGGTGTAGAAAGGGGTACATGATTTCCTGATCCATTTGTTTTACGTGTTAATTAAGGAGAACAAGCAGCAGGCTGTTGGGAGAGGCACCTTCTGAGGGAGGAGAGGGTAAAGCTATACCATGCTTTGGATTTGCTTACGTTGCCCGTCCTGAGCTGGCTTGAACGTTCTCAAGTGATGACAGTTGGGCTGATTATGAGCCGTTAGTCAAATCCAGCAACAGTATTAATCTGTGGTTGGAAATGACTGTTGAAGTAAGTGCCAGGCTGCTCGCTTGTGGTTTTCTTTCCAGCTTCCCATCTTGCCAGAGGCTTCCAGCAGGAGGGATAGTCTGCGGTAAAGGAAACCGTTGATAAAAGAAAGAACCCAGTAACTGTCACTACCCATAAGAGCAAAGCAACAACAACCCCAAAAAAAATTACAGAAAAGGGGAAGACAAAGAAAACTGAACAACCGGCCTAAGTCTAGACAGTTAGATGTGCTCCTGAAGCATAGGGCTGACGTGGTGGGGTGCTGTGGGCAGTGACTCCAATTTTCCAGTAAGAAAAGGAAGCTTGTGAGCACCATCCTGTCCACTGTACTCTGAGCAAGAAAGTTGCTCTTGGGGCCAATCAGTGACTGGCCTTTGAGACTCTTGTCGATTCCTAACATTACCCCTAAGACCACTAAAACATGGAATTATCTGGGGGTCTGGTGGTCAAGTTACCTGGAAGTCAGGTATACGTTCATGCTGAATTCTCCAGAAAAAGCACTCAATAATACTGCTGCCTTTTAGCAGTCGTGAAGAAATGCCTGTTGTAATGGTTGTGCTTTTCTTTAGAGAGTTTCAGACTGGCATCTCTCCATTAGGGTGTGCCAAAAGAATGAAGAGTCTCAGGAACGTGAGGAGGCAATCCTCTCAGTGATCTGTACTCGGAGTACCGAGAAGTTGGCTGGGTCTGTCAGGTGCAGAGTAACCCTGAGGAACAGTACTCCGAAGTATTCCATCCACCCACAACAGGAAAGTGGTGTTTTCACTAGCCCTTCTGCTGCCTCTCAGTGTTTCTAAGACGTTCACAATTTCCCTGCATCCTCATTATTTCTAGAATCGGGACTTGAATTGCCGTCAGTTAGTGGCATCCTGACTTCAGTGAAGTACTGTGGATCTACCTAGAAAACGAAGTGCATCATTTACTCGTACCGTCAGCACCAATGGCTGGCTAACTCAACAGCAAAAGACATTTCAAGTACTAGTAAGGAAAACACATTTAATCTGTGGACTCGTCTGTTACAATTTAGCGTGTCAGTGAGGTTACTTTGGGGCAGTCACAGAACCCTTGAGTTGACTAAAGAGACTTGACATTCAAGGTTACCATGGCGCTTGCAGATTGTAGCCAGTCATAGGCAGAGCAGAACGAGGTTCTTGACCAGCCTGGGTGTTGTCCTGCTGGTGGTCAGAGCAGGCCCGGTGAGGTGAAGCATCCTTCTATCTGGATGCTGGCAGAATTCCCACAAGAGTAGGCAAAGGTAACCAGAAGGTTGGCCTCAAATAAGGGGTCTGTAAGAAGGAGACTGGAAAATGCTCAGCTGTGGGACCGGGCGGTCAGTGGTGAGCTGTCATTTACAACAGCGCTCAGTGTCAGCCTGCAGCTTCCTCTATGAGAGACATCTTGCTGCCCTCTGGTGCCAGGGTCACCTTTCACAATACATCATTTACATGAAAAATAATATCGATGCCCTGTGATCAAGGATGCCTGGAAGTTAGCTTGCTTTTGCTACATGCTGGCAAATTAATAAAGAAGAGTGTCTGATGGCACTCACCACAAGCAGACATGTAAGATATCTTTTGAAACTTTCAACACATAAAAGCAATATAATCCACAGTGCCCATTAAGGTGCAGAGTATACAGTGTCTGTTGACATATGATGAAAAACGTTATCTGTAACCTGTCAAACGCTTTTTAGGGGGTCTAATTAATAAGCTGAGATGAAGGGACACAATACAGACTTCTAACTCTTTAAATTCCTCTTCAGGTGAGATGGACATCATAGTTGCACACTGTAACCCTAGAACTTAGGTAGAGGCAAATCAGGCATTCGTGGTCACTTCCAGCTACCAGCAAGCTTGAGGCCAGCCTGGGATATGTGAGACCCTATCTCAAAAAAGAAAGAAAAAGAAAAGAAACTTATCTGGAGTCTTAATTTTTATGTATTTTCTCAAAATATACAACCTGTATATATACCACTGGATATTACAGTGGCTGTTTATTATGTATGGCTTTACAGTCTGATATTTGATTTTTTTTTAACTTAAAGTGTCAATTTCTGTCACTAAATTAGGAATCATGTTTACCCAGCAGGATGTGTTCGAGAATTAGTTGATATAATACAAGAAAAACAACCCTTTCCTGCAATAAATTCTTGGAAACTGACACTTGGTGGTGGTGTCCTCTATGTCTTTTAGGTAACAACACTTTAAAAAAAGAAAAACAAAAAAAAACCGTATTTTTAATGGAAATAGAATTTCCCTCCAGTCCCTTTTTTCCTCCAGTCCCTCCCATATACCCCTGCTCTCCAGCTACTATTGTATTCACATATAACACACATGTGTGCCTATACATGCTTGTTTGTATGTGTACATGTATTATAAATACACCCTACTGAGTCCGCTTTTCTTGTTTGTGTGTATATGGCTCCAAGGCTGACCACTCTGCATTGGACAGCTGACATGGGCTCTTCCCTGGGAGAGGCTAATTCTCCTTCTCCCAGCAACCATTGGTTACCAGTGGTTTTTTTTTGTTTGGTGGGTAGGATCCTGTGAAACTTTCCCCCTTCCATATGAATAATGGCTACTGATAACTTCTATTTTTCTCGTCTCCTTTATGCATCCATTCTCAAGAGAAGCTGTTTGAGTGCAGGCTTGTTGGTATTCGGACTCTTAAAATATGTCCATCCTTCTTCCTCCGTGTTCCTGAGCCACAGACTCCGGAAGCTGTGGTGTAGGTGTATGTCCTGGCGCTGGGTCCCCCATGATCCATTGGTCTCTGCCTTGTGTCCAGTTGTAGTTTTCTGTGATGGTCTCCAGTTGCTGTGAAGAGGGACTTCTTTGAGGGATGGCAGTTACATTTACCTGTGGGTATAAGGATAAGAGTCAGACTATAATAAGAAATTGTTCTGGTCTAGCCAAGTGGAGGTAGTAGATTCTTTTCTAATGTTCGTGACCTCACTAGCTCTGTGGCTTCTCTGTCTCCACCCTCCAAGCCTGGAACCATGGGCTGCCACACCCACCCTATGTTTAAGTAGGTTCTGAAGATCTTGACTCCTATTCTCAGTGCTTATGCAGTGAGCATGCTGACTGCTGAGCCATCTCACCTCCCGCCCGTAGCACATAATTCATGGTTTTCATCCCGTTTCTCTAAGCCAGATTATCTGGGCTCAGTGTCAGCGCTGCGAATTGAGAAAGAAAGTCACAGAAATTCTACCACCGATAAACAAACATGAATAAAAAAATCTTCACAGCCACTGACAAAATTCTATTAATATATTCAGAAGTGACTGTGTTTCATGTATAGTTACATTGTCAGCATCCAAAACAAAATTCAGCACTAGGTAAATGTCTTCTGAAGAGATTTAGAAAGTGATCATAATGTCGGACTTTCAGTTAGTTATGTAATCTCTTGGGGGCCTCAGTGTGTCCATCAATATAAGGAGATCGTGTTCACGTGGAGTTGGGGGCAGGGGAAGTCGCAGCTGCTAAACCCTATTTCTTTAGGCAGAGAACAGGGAACATGCCTGTTCCTGTGCGTGTCGTTTTCCAGACCGTAGCAGCTTTAACGTTCTCTGGTGAGCTTTGTAAACAGCACAGCAGACCGCCATGGGTAAATTAAACCTAGAGAGATTCGGTCCAGGAAGAGGAAGGAAACACCAGTATTAAATCTTCCTTGCAAAATTAGTCATGATGAAACCAGGGAAGTTGGGGGGAAGGGAGAGGGTGGTGTGAGATTAACAGAAAATGAGAGCTTTTGGAGTGAGTGAGCATTTATTACATTTGCTTGGCTCTGTTGCTTCCACGAGGCAGGTTTTTCTGCCCTTCCACGGTGCTGACTGCTTTGTTCACATGGCTTATGAATTTTATAGTGCTCTGGTCTGCGCCACAGCATGGCCAGAAGCGGAGACACCGGGTTTTTACAGATGAGCAGAGGTTAAGTGCCCGCTTGCCCTCTGTGCTTCATTAATCAGTCACAGAGCCACTGTTAGGAGCCCCGGTCTGTCTCTTGACTTACACGGCTTTCCGTTACATATGATTCAGCGCTTCTGTCATCCTGACATCTCAGCATGGACACAATCCTGTCCCCATCTAGAGACCATACTTCTACCTGGCAAAGCTGGTCTGCCGAGGTTACCAATTCCATGTGTTTTTAAAAGCTAGTCTTAATCCCCAGGGCGTGGGTGGGGAGCTATAAATCATACACCAAAAATAACACCTTCACTGCTAAATTCCACTTAGTAGGTGATTTCCCAAGGATGAGCCAGTGCAGTGAATCATCACCCTGAGCGCTGATTTGAACGTTAGTTCTGTTTTACTACCTCGTTTTGGCTGCATGATTTTTAACCTTTAGAGCCTTCCTGTGAGGGTCAGAGTCTCCTCACCATGAATATAAAACAGACAGTGCTTATAAGTCCTCAAGAGTCCCTTTTCCTTTTTTTTTCCACTTAAAACATCCCAGGATTCAGGAGGACGCAGGCAGAAGAACAACAGTTAACTTTCTGGGGTGTTGATAATTGGACTGACTCAGTCCTAGCATAAAAATACAAAGTACAGATGAGTGTAAGTCCATGTGTGGAACTTCATCAAGAAAACAGTGGAACTTGATTGAGTTGTGTAAAAATTTACATAAACATAAGGATTATTTGGATATGAGAAATTCATGTCACTTTCCTAAATGGGATTGAATGTTGCAAGCATATAAAATATTTGCGAATCAATTTATAGATTTTTTTTTTCTTAAGTTCTGATTCACAATTCCAGTAGCATTTGCTAAGGGCATTTGGGAGAGTTAAGTCGGTGGAAGTAGCCAGTCATAGCCGTGGAGGAGGGTCGGGTTAGTGTGTAAAAGGAGACGTCTGCTGTCGAGCACAGGACGGTGCTTTACGCAGCTCCGATATGTCTCCAGAAGAGTACCAGACGGTAACGGAGCAGACTAGAAAGCCCAGAGTGCAGACCCCAGGCTACGAGAAGGTGACGTTTACCACAGACAGATCATTCCAGGTAGAAAGGCTTGTTCATCCAATGAAGCAAAGTAACCAGTCAGCTTGTTGCAAGACAAATAGTGATCTAATTAGACTCTCACTAATCTTTGCAAAACAAATGACAGCCAACTTCAGGACTCCAGAGGTTTAAATGAGATCATGAGAGGATGAAGAAGCCTAGGAGATACTTCAGAGCCTAAACTGGAAGTGGACTTTTAAAATATTAGAAAGTCAAAAGCCAAAATGTTGATGTATTCCACCAAATAGAAATTGAGGGGCTGGAGAGACTCCTCAGTGAGTCACACCCAAGAGCAAACCCTGGAGTCCTGCAGAGACCTATAAAACGCAGCTCTGCGGCATCCAGTGGCCTCCTGGACTCCTGTGTACAGGCTCGTGCACATAACACTCTCATACTCAAAATGATACTTTTTTTAAAATTTTAAACTTTGGGGTTGGGAGCTCCCTCAGTCAAGAACACGCTTGTTATGCAAAAGCATGAGGACTCAGTTTTGGATTCCTAGCACCCCCACAAAAAACGGGATATGGCGGCACACTCCTGTAATCCTGGTGCTGGAGAAATGGATCCCGGAGGATGCTCTGAGCTTTCTGTGTGAGCATTATGAGTGAGAGGCCCTGTCTCAAAAAACGAAGCAAAGAGCCATTAAGTGTAAGAGAGCTGACTGGGTTTATCAGCGCAGTTCTGTTCAGATGGCACGAAAGAGTGGAAGAAATTCAGATCCCTTTTCCATTCACATATTATCTGGTTCAAAGCAGTTTAAGAAAATGACACACTCTACTATAAATACCTCAGGACAGTTTGTCCACATTGACACTTCCATTTCCTAAAATGAAAACCTCACTGGCCCACAGGGATGGGGGGAAGTAGGAGGGGGTGGCTTTGTTCACCAGCGTTATTTCAACAAGCACATCCGAATGTTAGGAACTTCCTCTGATGACTCAAGACGGTTGTCAAACACCAGCGTTCCTTTGTTTGACCCCTGTTGAAATAAGATCTGGGGAAGCACAGTACAGAGTCTGAATCATGTACTTGAGTTTTGTTCGTATCTGAATTTGCATCTGTCACATACCCAGTGTGTCCACCCATGAAAGACTACATTCTTCAGATATTACTGAAGGAGGGAAAAAACATTCAAATGGGCCTGTTTCATCTAGATAGTCTATGAAATTTCTGAGGAATGCTATGGGCTTTGTTTCCTGAAATGAATTGTTGAGTTATCACCCAGTATTGGGTCCCCATCCAGACTGAGCTAGATAGAGGGAATGCTGTGTTCACACAGGATACCAGCTGTCTTCACACTTGCAAAGAAGAAGGAAAATACGTTCCTCATCATACAATACAGATCCTGAGGGAGTAGCAGAAAGTGTGAGCCTGATAATCTCTGGGACCGTGTCCTTGATTCCTGTCTTCACAAAGGGTGCAGCGGCATTCAATCACTTCTTTGTTATGACTGTGACCAACTTCTTGTCGCAAGTTTTAAGTCCAGGGTTGAGGACTACAGTACAGTTTGAGAAAGATCTTCAGCATAGCCACCCATTATTAAAAATACAAATCTAGTAAACAAGTCTTCTGAAAACTGGGCTTGAGAGATGGCTCAGTGGTTAAGAGCACTGTTTGTTCTTACAGAGGACCCAGCACCTACGTGACAGCTTACAATTGTCTGTGACTCCTGTTCCAGGGGATACAACATCCTCACACAGACATACATGTATGCAAAACACCAATGCACATGAAATTCTTAAAAATTGAAAGGAAAGAGAAGAAAACTTAACCTGGCTCTTGGGTCAGTCCAATTTGATCTGTTAGGACTCATCTTATGTTTTATTGGTTGGGCAGGGTACTAATTTTGCAGTTCTCAGAGACAAACAACAACCCTGACCCCAAGGGTCACATTTTTATACTAAGCAGATTAGTAAGATTAAGAGAGAAAATTGTATCAGTCTAACACTGTATAGAATATTTATAATAAATGCTTTAACCATGTCTGCTACAACTTTCAGGTCATTTGTCTACTCTGGCTGATGCTGAAGGTTCTTTTCTGAGCAAAGCTTTTTAAAAATAATTTACTAGGTTCTGTAGGTATGTTCGTGTGGCAATTAGAAGACCATTTCTCTCCACTGTCTGGGTCTTAGGGTTGTCAGGCTTCGGGGTAGATACCTTTATCATCGAGTCATCTCTCCTGTTTCATAAAGCATACTTAAAATTAATATTAACAACAACAACAACAATAATAATAATAAGCCACTCCAATTATCAGCCTCTTTCAGAAATTCCTAGTGATTATTTTCACAATATTTAAGGCTTCAACTCTGGGAAAGCGTCTTTTGCTGCTATTGATCACTATGCAATTTTTGCAAAAGGATGGCGTTGTTTTGAGTACAGTGGTGATCACGCCCACAGCCGAATTCCTAAGGCATGCTGTGGCAAAAACAAACAAATGAAAAAATACTGTGTTAAAGAATGAGTCCCCTGGATTCAAAGATTAGGAAAACCAAGTGACTTGTTAGCTTTCTTTAACTGTATGTGTGCGTGTACACATTTCCGTGGCATGTATACGTAGGTCAGAAGACAGCTTTTGGGACGTGGCTCTCTCCTTCCACCATGCACGACCTAGGGACCAAACTTGGATTGTCAGACTTGACAGCCAGCCAGTAAGTCATCTCTCCAGACCAAGAGGTGGTTTCAGAAGGTCTGTTTACCTTCCCATAGTGTGACTTTCATTTAGTAGAGTAGCATGTCTTCATTGGGCAGATATACTTGTGTATTTCTTTTGAAGTCTATAGTGGGAGATATTTAGAAAACTGCGCCCGACCTGGCTTGTTCCTCAGCAGCCACCATGTTCCCGATGCTCCTCGGCTCTGACTGTGACTCTGGCTAGCTAGATGCACAGGCCCTGGCACCAATGAGACACCCATCGTTGGGGATGGCTCTGCCAATCCACCAAGCTGCATCCACAAAGCTCCACTGAACCCCAAACAATATCTGCCATCCTCCCAGTACCTGGTAGAAGTGAGACTCTTAAAGCTTAGTGATTATCTAAAAGATTTATATATTTAGAAATGCTCAATGAACAAGATGCCCACACAATTAGAGTTGTTACCCAATATCTAACCTTTTGATAGAAGTTGCTACCCAGGACAGCTTTCAACCCATCTGTGGTTCTCCATGGCTGATAGCTTCCTTCCTCTATTTCTCCCTCCCCCCTTCCTGCCTTTTTCTCCTCCCCTTCCACTCTTCTCCCAGCTCCACCTCCTCTTCTACTGCCTAATCACTGAGCTCCACTGTGAATACAATGTAGCAAAATAAGTATCCTTCTACAGAAGTCAGTTGGAAGGAAAAAACCTCCTTCACATGCCTAGGTGCACTCAGTGGTCTTTGCTCAGTTAAGCTCAGTTCTGGACGTTTATGCATAGAAAGTCCGTGAGAATCATTGCCGATGATGTTTTCTCTTAATGATCCCTTAGTCATTGTATCTATGTAGATGGATGATTGTCTTGGTAGATGGACTAATTTTAGTTCGGGTTTTGCATTGCATAAAAAAGATCATGTGGTTTAGTTGATCTCTGGTTTAATTTTAATTCTCAACTTTGGAATTAAAAATAGCAGGGTACCCACTTGAGTGTGCCCTGTTCATCCGCATCCTCCATCAGCTCTTACTCGTGCTCCAGTACACGCGAGCCTTTTGCAGAACAGTAAGTTACCCACATCTAGTACCAAGAAAAAGTTTCATTCGGCCATTTGTTTTTATGGCAGTCACCAAACTCATAGTATTCCTAAGTTCAGAGATGCCAGCACGTGCCCCCCTGAGTGGCACCTCCCTCCCTCTTAGTCTGTTTCCCCATCTCCGCCTCCTTCCTTTCTTTTTATTAGGAGGCTTTCTTCCTTCTTGGACTGCTTTGCCTCCATGCCTCTTTCTCCTCCACCCACTCTCTCATCCTTTAGACTTCATTGTGCCTTTGCTGTGTCTTTTTCAACTTCAAGTTTCTCTTCCTTTGTCTTCCAGGCACCCCATCCTGCCTGTGTGAGCTCAGCACCAAGGCACAGTTCCACTCTGGGTGCCTTCCTGCTACATCTCTGATGGCCCTGGCAAAAATTCTGAGTTAGGATTGTAGTTGTGAATGAGCCCCAGTTTTTAAATACTCATTGTTTCCAGGCAGGCGTTATCTAATGTCTCGTGCAAGCATGAATTGATTTAAGTTTCTGTGTAATTTCCATTGGTATATGCGTACTTATGCAAGTACACATGTTCACACTTGAGTGTGTGAACTTGAAAAACCAAGAGAACAGAGTTGGAAACAAGGAACTGCAGTTGATGGGAGAGAAGGGGAAGTCTTTAAGGGATAAACAGCTGACATTCTGTGTGAGTTCATCTGTGGAGAGAGAGAACTGTGTGTTAAATGCTGTAGACATAGGCATCTGTAAAAGCTAGCCCTAAGGCTTGTGGATGGTGTAAAAACTGGAGTCAACAAATAACACAAAGATGAACAGGCACAGGAGTAGGAAGCTCGGTGCTTAATAGCAGAAGTGCCTTTTTTGAGGCAAGGGTTTAATTTATTATTTAATCCTGAATGAATGGTATTTCTGATGGTAGAGATTCACCGTATTATTACATTATTCGGGACTTGCGTTAGCGGGTGAGTGCTTTGATTGTGGTAAAATATGTGTGTTTTACTAGTTCACTAACGTGTGCTTAAGTTTCTCTTCTATTTAGGCCTAATGAATCTGTAATATTTGTTTTGAAGTATAGTTTCTTAACTTATTTCTTTTAACTGGTTGGTGTTACACATTAAACAGTCCACTAGCATAAACTGTCTCATCTCATTAGTGTGTATTGGGTGCACTGGGGTGTTCAGCCACCCCTACACTGAATTTCAGAATATTTCCATCACCCAGAGAGAAACTCAGTACCCATTCAAAGTCTGTCTCCCACAGCTAAAGCTACAGTAACAAATGTAAGGACGTGGGTTATAAACAACAGAATTCATTTCTTATAGTTGGGGGGTTGAGGAAGTACAAGATGAGGGTCCAGAAGATCCCGTGCCCAGTGAGGGCCACTTCCTTCTGGACTGCCTTCTCAGCATCTTTCACAAGACAACATGGTGAGGGTCCTTGAAGGACTTCTCTGAGGACACTAGCTAGCACCAGTCATGGTCCAGCTCATGACCGAAGGTCTTACTTTCCAGCCATCACTTTGAACATAGGATTTGAACCTTTTCAGAGGTAACATATGAACTTTTCAGAGACAGAAATATTGTATGTATCCAGTGAACCTCAGTTCTAGACAATGACAACTCTGTCTTACAGTTTTACAGATCTATGTATGTGTAAATAGACCCATAACTATAGCGGTTCATTAGAGACTGATGCTTTTACCCAACATAATAGCTTAATAGGTTACCTGCCTGTGTGTACTTCATCATTTCTATGATTACATGATACTCCATCATATGGCTGTTTGTTCTTTTTGTAGTCATCCAATGGTGAACACTTACATTGTTGCTACTTTGACTTCTTAGGAATGATGTGCTCTGATCACTCGTGCACACTGTCAGTTCTACAGGGTATACACCTAACTATGCCTACTTCTTTTTCACAGTCCTCTTTCTTTGATTTTAGTTAATTGTTCTGTACATTTTAATTATAAAAGGTATATCTAAAGTTAATTCTCCTAGTGGCTAGAGAGATGGTTCAGTGGCTAAGAACATGGACTGCTCTGGCAAAGGACCTAAGTTCAGTTCCCAGCACCCCCACCTGGTGACCTACAGCCAAGTGTAACTCCAACTCCAGAGGATTCCATGCCTCTTCTTATCTTCAGAGGCACCACATACTCAAGCAAACACACACACACACACACACACACACACACACACACACACACACACACACTCCTTTGTCATTTTGAAGGATACAGCCCTGATGCTTCTCCCAGGTCCGGTTCAGTCTTTCTTCAGATCATCTTGCACCAAGAGTCTCGCATCTCTTCACACTGCCTCATCCTACCCACTTAGGCCCTTCTCGTCTCTTGTGCTCCAACCTGGCAGTCCTACCCCTTGGCCTACTCTTATCCCCACTTGCAAACCGTGGCCAAATGAATCTCTCTAAGCTACTATTCTATTTCACTGTCTGTTGAAGTCACAGAGAGCATCCTACCCACTCCCTAAGCTCTTTCCTCAGGTACATCAATTTCCATCTGGAAAAGAGGGCTAATCAGGCCACACCCACATATTTAGTAAATATTAAGTGGTTTCACCAAGTGTGGGGCTTCATCGGTAACGTGACAGAGACATCTCCGAGTAACCATGCATTTCTTTATCTTCTTTCCAACGGGAGCAAAGATCCTTGTGGTAAATAAGTGTGTTCATAGATAAATGTTTACATTTTAATAAATTTATTATATGTATAAATTAGTAGTATAAGTATCAAATAACTTATTTGGATTCTAAATACTATTGTTTAATTTACTTTTATTTGTGTGTGTGTGTGTTTATATGTACACCATGTGTGTGCAGGAAACATAGAGGTCAGATTCCCTGGAACTAGAGTTTACAGGCAACTGTGAGCACCTAATGTATATATTGGGAACCAAACCCAAATCCTCCACGAGAGCAGCACATACCACTGAACTACATCTTCAGCCCCTCTAAATGCTCTATATACAAAGAACGTACATAATGCTCTATAATTTTAAATATTGGAGATTTTCACAGCAAGGGTGTTTATAGCTACCTGCCAGTTAGTACCATATGTGCTAAGTGGGTGATCATTCACTTCGTGTTTAGTAAGCAAATCAATTAACAGACTTTTCTGTTGATTTAAACAGCTGGTAATTATAAAGTGGGAAGTTCATTGTCTTAGATAATGGCTCTAGAAGGGAGCGTAGCGCAAGCATAAAATAACAAGATAACATTCTTGGAGACGTCCCTATATGGGCAGGGGAAATCCCACCCACCGAGGGAAGGCAACAGCTGAAGTCAGGCCACAGTTCACATGCAGGTCACAGAGGTGTTCTACGGGCTGACCCCCCGGCTTCCGTGTCTTGTTGGTACAGTGAAAGTATTTATAATGAAATCTCTCGTCTCCTTTGCACATCAATCACTTCCTTTGTGTAACAGGTATGTCGGTGTACACTCTTGTACTAGGAAACACCCTACTGTTCACCAAGGTTCCATATCTGTGCGTTCTTCTTACTTGTTTGTTTTCAAAGACATTAATCTGAAAGTTGGCCCCTTTGTAATATGACCCTGAAGAACTCACTGATAGCAACCTTAGTATGTGGAGATCGGAGGTTTCGGTAAAACTGTGCGCCGGAGAGGAGATGATTTTTCCAGTTCAGAATAATGAACTCCCTTTAGAAAAATCAGCATTCCTCCCTGATAAAATTCCCTTTCTTTGATTAGTTATAAGATCTTTAATATGTAATAAATATACAGTAACCCAGATAAAGGACTGCTAGTCTTAAATATGACATGTGATCTCACTATGTGGTTACGTGTAAGTTTTTTCTTTCTTGGTTGATTAAAAAAAAAAGACCTCTTGAAACAAGGTCTAACGTACATGACCTCACCTGGCCTGGCCTGGCACTCACTGTGGAGACCAGGCTGGCCTCAAACTTGAGTGCTGGAGTTACAGGAGTGTGCCACCACACCCAGCCTCTTCCCCTTTGTATTCACCATCTGAAGTACTTTATCATCCAGTATAATATTGACCAGAAGCAAGAGGAGTGTGTGTGTCTGTATGGGACTTTATTTATAGATGTTTTAGATGTGTGCCTGCTCATACACTCACCCCCACTCTGTGTGTGTGTGTGTGTGTGTGTGTGTGTGTGTGTGTGTGTGTGTACTACTTCTAGATCTGTTTTGAAGCTGGGCATTGTAGGATATGATAAAGTATGACTTAGTGGATCCTATGATGTAGGTGTTATTGTCTCTATTCACAGATGAGTCAACTAAGAATAAAACAAGCCCAGGGACTTTCCTCAAGTCATTTGGAGAGAAATGATTGAGTTGGGTGTTTCCAGAACAGTCCATACCAGTCTTTTCTCCAGTAAGCAAACATCCTTTAAACATTAGTCTGGGAATGTAGCACAGTGGTAGATTGCTTGCCTGGCACTTGTGAGGCCTTGAGTTTAATTCCTAGCACCACCAAAAAGTTGTGTGTGTGTGTGTGTGTGTGTGTGTGTGTGCGCGCGTTCGTGTAGTAACAAAAAGAAAGTCATATAGAGAAGATTTCAAGAGAGACTTGAGGCAAATCCTTGCCAGTAAACACCAAAAAGGTGTGCTTGCTTTGGCATAGTGATATCATAGATGACATTGAACAGACAGTTGATTTACTGTAGTATACTTTAAAAGGAACACAATATTTCCATTGAATTTTGTAATACTGTCCTATATTAGGAAATACTTCTTTCATATAGGATTTTAAAGGTATCAAAGATAGCTTAGTGAGTATTGCCAAACCTGACAACTTTGGTTTCCTGCACTTCACAATGGAAGGACAGAGTCATCTCCTAAAAGCTGACCTCTGACATCCATACATGCACTGTGACACTCGTGTACACACATCTTAAATAAATAAATGAATAAATAAATAAATAAGTAATAAGTTAATACAGTTTTAAAAAGCAGTTTCATCTTCTCATTAACTGTTATAAGATATAAAATGGAATATCTAATGTTAAAAAAACTTGGAAATAAGCCAACATTATTTTTCCTAGTAGTCATTAAAATGAATAATATTCGATTTCCAGGCATTATCCACACACATAGATACTGACAAATAAGTTGGTTTCAAAGTGTGACATATCAAAGCCCTAGTTCACGTAAAAGTTCAAAATAGGAAAAGATCCCTGTCTGTAAATTAAAGAATTCATGCAGATAAATGTTCACGGGAGGGGTGAGTACACATGAAGGTCAGAGGACATCTTAAGTATTGGTCCTTGCCTTTCCACCCTGTAAAACTTGGTCTTTGTGCTCTCTGCTGCTGCCTACACAGGCTGGCTGGCCCACAGATCTTAAGTGAGTCTCTGGATCAAGTAGGATGCCTTTGCACAGCACTGGACCTGTCTTTGGATGGGTCCTGAGAGTTTGAACTCCTGTCCTCTTGGGTGTGCAGCAAACCTTTTTTTTTTTTTTTTTTGTCGAAGCTACCCGTCAGCCATTCACAGCACAGACAAGGAGTGTGCTCTGTTTTCTGTAGTTGCTTCTACCTTTGTTACACATTTCAATCTTTCAGTATGTGGAATTTATTGTTGTAAATATGTATTTCTCCTTTCTGTATTTACTGAGCACCTATTGATTGCCAAGTCTTGCTCTAACGATTTTCACATCTGTTCCTTATCATGAAGAAAGTAATAAGTATGTGTATATGTCTATGTGTGTACACATACGTCTTTGCAAATATATAGTCAAAACAAAAAAAAACCCTACAATCATCTCAAAAATGAATATAAGGTAGATTATACACAGAGCTAATGAATAACATAGTTCTGGACTACCAGAATGACTTTTATATTATTTTAGTTTTAGTTATGCTATCGTTCATGAAACAGCAGTGCTCCGTTTTCTTGAGGGACGGCGACTGTGTTTTCAGCAGCTTGTTTATGTGTAGGATTGAAGAGTTAAGTTTGATCCTGTTCTGTGTGCGTGAGTTAAGCAGTAAGTACAGAGTCCTTGCATATCATGCCATGACTTAAAGAACTTGGGAAGGGCCATTCTGGGGTCTGGGGGGTGCTGGTGCATCCATGATAAATTGACAGTGGTGGGTGGCTTTGTGTTGGCATATAGGTAATTGGAGGGATGTACTGTTATCGGGGCACTTGTAACAAGCTGAAAGAACAGATCCACTATAACAACTACGGGAGTTTTTGGACATAATATTCTTTTGAGCTTTGCAGATGCACAGTGATTGCAGGGAGCCCTTCTCTTCCCTCCTGGAGGAAAGCAAAGCAAGCAACCGAGAGGAGGAGGGGCCGCCTGTCAGCTGACTTGAATCTGATCAAAAGAGCAGCTTGAGGCTCATCTGGTTGATTCGGTTTAAATGTTTCATGAGTTATCTCAGAATACAGATTACAATATGAAAATAAGCATAAACGTTAAAAAAGATTAAATAATGCTTCCAACACTCTTGAGGTTAGCTTCCTGCTGGGCTCATTTGTAAAATCACTTAGAATTTTTGTTTGCAGGATGAGCTAGTTTTTAAACCAGCTTTTTTAAAAAAGGAAAGGGAAGGGAAGGGAAGGGAAGGGAGGAAAAGACATGAGTATAGATGAGTCTTATAAAGCAAAGGAAGTATCTGTAGCTGGGTGGTAGGAAAGGCAGATTGAAGGCTAGGAACAGGCCTTGTGAAGGTTAGAGCCAGCGGGTCTTTGGCAGAAGGGCATGGTGCTCTTGTGTAAAGGCATACTTACACTATCGGAAATTCGTCTGAAGTGGTCGTAGTTTTTGATGATGATAATATAATGTGTGAAACTCATGATCTTTGGTCATGTCCTATGTAATCAAAAATGATTTCTCCTTATAAGCTAATCTTAAGAAGTAGCTATCTTTGTATTGTATTACTGAACCAGAAAAAAAAAAACTGTGTGTACAGAAGTATCTTTGAGATTTTAAAAGGTCGCCTTCAAACTTGCTTCTTTCAGTAGGATATCTCTATTTCTGATTTTTATCTTTAAATAATTTACTTAAAAGAATTAGTAGGTCTGTGATCCAGAGAGTGGATGGAAAAAGAGGTAAAACAGTTTTTGCTCTGCGGGCCCTTTTCCAATGGTGGGAAAATTACACCAGTTTTTTCTGTTTCGTGCCTTGGTCTCACTGGGTACCATCAACCATCCCTGCCCATCCTCATTCTTCATATAGGACCGCTCTAAGGTTCTTTTGGAATTCTGGGACACACGGGCTTTCTGAGGCCATGCAGTGAAAGAGTTTGAGGTTATATGAGCCTCATCTGATTCGGCTCTGTCTCCCCCCCCCCCCCTTTACTTCTTTCTGTCATTCTATTTATCTGTTCCTTCAGCCCTATGCTTCCCTCTCCAGCTCAGGTCTATGTGGGTAATAAAGATCCAACCAAGTCAGCTCATTTCTCCCCGCTCCCACCCTCGCCCCCAGCCCCTGTCAGTCAGCTGAGCCATTTCCATAACTATAAAATGTCGCCTAGGGAGCGACATTAAACCAGAAACAGACTCTAAAGTCTCCATTCCTTGAGGCTGAGCACAGATAACACAGACGGTTGTGGAGAGCCTGGTAACAAGTTCTGAGTTCAGTGCACGCACACGTGCACGCACGCTCGTACTTGTCGAAAACATGCTGTTTAAACATGCTTAACGTGACCTCAAGCATGTCATTTGAGGATGTCTAACACAGCAAAGGGGAAGATTCTTCAGTGACTACAGTCCGCCTGCGTCCCTCCCCAGAAGACACAGACTAACCTCTGAGATCTCTTTAAACATGAGAGCATCAAAGAGAGACTGTGTCCTGAGGTCCTGTAGCTCCCTCACCGCCTCTCCCCATGTCCCTCTGCTGCACATCAAGATTCCAGAATGATCCAAGCATTTTTCCTTGTTACCCACCAACCTCCTCATGTGCACAGATGCCCTCCTGTAAATGTTAGCCAGATCATGTGTACTCCTCTTCTAGAGAGAAGAGAATCCTCTTCTAGAAACTAGGTTGGTCTAACATTTCCTTCACATTTATAGTTACCTTCTTAGCTCTTCCCTCCACCACGTGCCCATTTCCATTGTCTGCCGACTATGTATCTGCATCCAGTAAACTATTTTACTGGCATCTGACACAGCTCAGTGGCTCTGTGTAACTCCAGCCAAACCATATCTGCTGCCAAGCCAAATGACAGAGTTCAGGGTCCTGTTGTGCACCAGATTTCTCCAAAGTGATGACAGTCACTCATTCTGGTACCCTGAATTGCTGCATCAGAGAGATTTCAGTCTCCACAAAGGCCATCATCCTGGGTGTTCACAGAACAGGAGCTGTCACTGAAACCCTGCTTCTTGCACTTGTCACTAAAGGAAGCAAGGGCTAATTCAAAGATGACAGAGCACAGTCCATCCTGTAGACCAAATTCAGCCATTAAATTAAGATGATACCATAGCAGAATATCAGGCCTGGGTGCCTTCTGCTGGAATATCCAGCAGTAAAATGGGCATTTTTTTTCTAGGATATCATAGAAAACTTTGCCAGGATAGAAGAGTCAAAAGCTCATGAGTTTCCATGACCAGTACTGATCCGCCCTCCCCCAAACCTGCATATTGGAAACATCTTAACCTTCAGGGTAGGCCATTAGATTAGGAGGTGGATCCCACACACATAGATCAGAGAGATGCCTTCTCTTTCCACTGGATCTCAAGGAAGCAAGAAGGCAGACCTGCCATTTTATAAAGCAGGAAGTGGGCTCTCACCTGACCCATCCTCCCAAACCAAGAGGAGTCCATTGCTGTTGTTTCTGTGCCCCCCCCCCCGGTTTATGAGATTCTATTGTAGCTGCCTGAATAGACAAGACACACACCCCAGAACAAGAGATAGGCATGCTTTAGGCCCTTGCCTAGGAGAAGCAGCATTCAAGACAGCCTCTTTGCTTGCTTCTCAATACCTGTGGCCAGAGTATTATGTTAAACAGTTCTGTAATACTCAACAGTAATTCCTTACCAGCTTCTATGGCCAACCATCTTCGAGAGTTGATGCAGCTTGCATAGTTACTTAGACACAGAATCAACTCACCAAGATCACTGGTACTCCTTCCTCTCTGTGTATAAACCTAGTTGACCTGGCACCCCTAACATACAAGCCATTCAAAACGTGTTTACTAAACGGGTATCGATTATGTATTCTTAATCCTCATAAAGTTGTTTAGACTTTGCCTTTGTAATTTCATAATTTACTCTGATATTAAGCAAGAAAGAAAAGTTGTTTCTAAAAAAAATGCGTATTTGGTGCTTTGGAACAGTAAAAATTAAATATGGACCAAAAAATTGGGTCCAAAAGGGGTGACTTAAGGATCCAAAGAATCACTTTCTGAGTCTGTTTGATTATTGTAATACTACCCTGACACTGGGTAGTATTTTATAAACAACAGGACTTTACTGTGCACTGTGCTTGAAGCTGAGAAGCCTAGGGTGAAGATGCCAGCAGGTCCCGTGTCTAGTGAAGATAGTCTGCCTGCAAATGTCAGCTTCTTGCTGCCTCCTCACAACGCAGAAGGGACAGGGCACATTTCTCCTCCTCTTAGAGCACCAGCCCCATCCCGTCCACCCCTTCCCAGGGTTGCCTGACACCCACATTCAAACCATAGCAGCTGCGAGTGAGTGTACAGTGAGTGTTAGTTGGTGGGTTGCTTTGTTTCTTGTTGAAGTAGAACAAGAATTTATAGGCTCGGGGACATTCAGAGAGCCGTCTGATTATAGGCTCCCAAGGCACTAGCTTGTGAAATGGCAGGACTCTGAAGTGCCCACTCCCAGAGCCCCATGCTGCTTCTCCCGGTGGCGAAGCTGCAGAGAAAGGAGCTAAGAGAAGAACATTTGAAATGAAAAGGATTGTTTCCACATAACCGTGAGAGCTGAGCTCAGGCTTCGGAGCACATCGTCACTTTTTACTTCGCTATTTTTTGAGACCCGTTTAAGGGCTGGTAAGGTAGCGGCCTCAGTAATGGAGTGCATGCTTCTTAAATGTGTGGCCCTGGGTTTGTTGCCATCAACACTTGCACGCTTTATATAACTTATATATAATATAATATGGAATATAATTCTTTATGATAATCATAAATATTTTAAGTAAATTAATATTAATAGAGCCAGTTATAGTGGTCTGGCACTAGGGAATCTGAAGCATTTGAAGTTACCTTGAATCCACATAATGAACTCCAGGCAAGAGCAGGCTTTGGAGAGAGGGTCTGACTCAAAAATAGACAAAAATTAAAAGGAGACAAAATAGCTGTTCGTGCCATTCACCAAAGAGTCGAGAAAGATTTACTTGTATACAACAGATATAAAATAATAATAAATAAATAATAGTAATAACTGTGTGTCAATTGGGGAAAAATATTAGGACAAAACTTATGAGGAAACCTACAGATGTCCCCACCCTCAAAGGACTATTTGGTCTATTTGGGGAAACACCAGAAATGTCACAAAGGGAGCTTATTTCATTGCCAGTGGAATGGTTTCTGCAGCTAAGGAAGGCTCTGAGTTCAGAAGAAGGCACGGTTGCCTCTGAACACATGACAGTCAGCAACTGTAGTACTAAAGGAAAGGAAGCAGCGAACTGCATGTTCTAGGATCCAGGACAGATAAGAGAGAGGCCTGCACGGAAGTACCCCGGGTGTGAAAGGCACTCTGGAGGTAGCCTCGGGACTCCCACATAGCTTTAGTGGGAGGCTCAGACTGAGATGGGCTCCAACTTGTTGCAAAGTTATGCTGAACTCTAAAACCTGGGCCTGTGTGGGAGTTTTGTCACTGCAATGGCTGCAAACGGGATATACGGTTCTGAATGTCAGATAGCACAGCAAACAGGAGAGGCCCTGCTGCTAGGGACGTACATGGAAAGCCTCCCTGGACCAAAGAGGACTGATCATATTCCTCATTCCCATCAGTAAAGAGCATTTTGCTTTCTGCTGAGCAGTGGTAACGACAGATAATTGGAATGTACTTTCAGGAAATGCCTGGTTTGAAGATGTTCTTTTTATTCTTGCAGGCCTCTTTTTCGAGGAAGCTCGGACGTGGATCAACTCGGGAAAATCTTGGAGTAAGTAATACTTTTATAGTCACGTACAGCATTTACAGTGGCTTTCCTCTGATGTTCTTCTCTTATCTTTCTTGCTCCAAGCTGCTGCTGAAGGCAATCTGACTAGTTGTGTGACGAGTGGGGTCAAGGTAGAAGAGCGATGTTACATGGGGCTGGTCATGACGCATAGCCTCCATGCTGTGTGCCCTGGGCGCTTTCATGTTGCCTGTTGCTTGGGTGGGTCTTTGCTGCTTCTCTATGCTTGGCTGAGCTCTGTGCACCCGCTCTGTGGTGCAGATGTGTTGTCTGCTTGTGGTCACATCAAATTTACCACTCATAAGAGATGGGACACTTGGTGTCTTGGGACCCCTGCCTGGACATCCTGTTGCCATTGAGAATCCCTGATCATTCCTGTTGGTTTTGCTTTGCGTTCCACAGCCGAGGCCAGAATGCTAGCCAATCACATCCCCCCAACACCACCCCATTCCACCCCACCCCCAGAACACCAAAATCGGGAATGAAGTCTTAAGTTCTCATCCTGGTCTGTGGCTGAGAGGAAGTCACAGGAAGCGCCCTAGAGTGGGTTTACTGCACCATGCCCTGCTCGTAATTGCTGATTTAACCCCTTTTCTTCTTTAACGTTTTCTCCTGGGCGATAGAAGGGACTCCAGTTTCTCCGTGCACTCTGTTCTCTGGCTCACTCGCTGCTTCCGGTTGTTTCCTCCATCACTCTCCGGTGATTTGCAAACTTCATTCGCACCTACGTGTTTGTGCATGTGAAGATGTGCATGCTCTCATGTCACTAGAGTGTAACCGGGACCTTTCTTGTCACGAGCCATGCTGTGTGGCATCCTTTTATGGACATGTGCTTTTGCCAAGAGAGGGAAAATGGAAAGAAATAGGGTCCTGGCTAAAAATCACCACCAGTGACACTTTTATCAATCTCAAGTGCTTTTTATGGGATTTAAAATCTGTAAGACTTGTTCCCTCTACCCACCCCCAAAATAGTGTCCCTACAGAATTACGTGTTTAAATGTGATTGCTTCAAGCCTGGAATTTACCCCAAAGCTGAGGTTCTTTCAGGAACTGGAATCTGTCCCCAGTGCTTCGAAACTGAAAGAACATTCTCTGGCTTTGCTTTGTATATTGGGGAGGTAGTTTATCTTCTTGCTGTTTTGGTCTGGTCTGGTCTGGTCTGGGGACTTCCCATACCTCATCTCCTGACAATCCTGTAAAATGGACACTTTCTCCACTGAGCTCTCTTGTTACCCTTCCTATGCATGACAAGTTCCTGTCGCTAACCGCTAGACTCATATTTTTCTCTGAGAAATGTGGAACATGTCCTGTATGCATGTGATCTTCAAGAGGGACTCCAGAAACAAAGTTGTTCTAGTCTTCCCCTGTTGAAAGGGAAGGCTATCTTGGTGGCATATGCCTGCTGGGCCCTGGAGACTGTTGCCTTCCCTTCCTTCCTTGTACCTTGTGGGATTCCTAGCCACCTCCTGCACGGTCTGGGGACCTGTACATGTACTCTCAGACCACAAAGCCAATCAGTAGGACAGAAGGGACATTTTGCTTATCCCATGGGAAAGCCTGCTTGACTTTTGGCCAAGGCCTGGCGCTCCCACATAGCTAGCAGAGAAGCAGCTGGAAAGCCTTATATGTTTGGTGCCTTTAGATTACCCATGGTTTCCGGCTTTGCTTCATTTCTCTGAGTGCTCTTAACAGAAAAAGGACAATGCTGCACCCTAGTGTCACTGCTAAACTACGTAAACAGTTATTTCCACCACAGCCGTTTATATAGTCTGTGCCCTGTCAGTCTTCCCAGTTTAAACAGTCAATGTTTAGACTTTCTGTCCAACTGTTCAAATAGTGAATTACGATGAAAGCTTTTTCTAATGAATCTGTCATGGTTTCATTAAGGCTCATGACAGTCATTACTGGACAGGAAGCTGACTTTTTTTTTTTAAAAGACATAGTCTCCTACTTTTAATAAGGTAAGCTGTAGACAGACATGTACTTTCTTTTTTCTTTTAAAGATTTATTTATTTATTTTATGTACATTAGTACACTGTAGTTGTCGTCAGACACACCAGAAGAAGGCATCAGATCACATTGCAGATGGTCGTGAGCCACCATGTGGTTGCTGGGAATTGAACTCAGGACCTTTGGAAGAGCAGTCAGTGCTCTTAACCACTGAGCCATCTTCTTTTAGAGAACGTTGAATACTTCAGAAGTAAAGCAGTGGTGTTAGGCCACGAGATTTAGAGCGTTTTCTAAGAGTGGTATCATAGTTACCGATGCTGGGCATGGAGTGAGGAGAACCGAGGCTGACCGCACGGCGTGTGACCTGGGCAGATGTTCTCCTTCCTCATTCTGTTTGTCCATCCCTGCAGTGAGGTGGCACGCCTGACCTGTGTGTCTCTCACAGCTTTCTAGAGGATTGGAGAAGACTATAGGCTGTAAGTTTTATTTGTATGTATGCATGTATTATATATGTATTATGTATGTAACCACACATTGTGTGTAGTTCATATGTATTTACATATCAGACAGACTGTTTCTCTGAAAGTGTTCAGCTTGTGACTGGTTATTCTTAAGATTTCAAATCTATAGGTATGTTCAGAGCTACTAATAACGCTCAGGAGTCTGAGATAGGAGGACTGTGAGTTTGAGACCAGCCTGGGATGCCTAGTGAAACACTATCTCAAAAGAAAAGATGCTGTCAATAAAGTGATTTAAATTCTAAGCATCATTATCATTCATTCCTAGGGGCCAGATGTTGAGGGTGTACTAAAGTCCTTGTCTAAAAGGGCAGACATTTCAAATTGCCTGTATCCCATTCTTCCCGAGCCCACCCCCTCATTACCTTTCATGGTTAGGATGGTATTTTTACCCCTTCATTACCCACTATGGACCTGGCTATTCAGCACACTTACATGTTGGCCACATCATGATTTTGCTCATGGATTCCAGGAAGTGTACCCATGAGTCTTTGTACACCTGAATAGTGTAACTCTCTGCAGAGATTACTGTGTCTCCATGGGGACACAGTTAGTGTCTGGCCTCGACACCCAAGGGCCATGTGCACTGGCAACGGTGAAGCTGCTCTTTCCAGGGAGGTCTGTGACCTAGGCTCTGTAAAGGGAAGGGAACAGTGACAAACCCCTGTAGATCCTGTGAAATTTACCACCTTCCTTCCTAAAAGATGTTAATGACCACGCCTTCTAGGCCTATGCTACAGGAAGTACTGTACATGACCTTACTTCAGGCCAGCACCATTTCTAATTAGGGGTAAAACAGTTTGGATCAGTATCTAAATTACTATAGATCCTGTCCACTAAACTGATTTTTGTCTTTTTAGCTCAGAGTTACTCAATCTGTGCACTGTCCAAATACACTTAGCACCTATACATAAGCTATAAATAATACTACATCTGGATAAATTATATAGGGCCACCTGCTTACCATTAAAACGGATACTGGCTGCATGTACTGTGTACCAGGAACTTTAATATGCAGTTTCAATAAATTACTGCCAACCCTCATATTAACCATAAATTATCGTTGTCACATACTTAAAGACCCCAGAGCTCATAGTTGTCGTGTAATTTGTCCTTACCTGTCAATTAAGGGCAGGTGCTGAATTTGAAGCCACGTCTGCCTATTTGCAAAGCCTGTGCTCGTGTTATGGCTCACTGTTTCCTCCACATTTCTGATCCCAGAATGGTAGTCAGGGAAAATCTAAATGATACTCTTTCTAGTTGACTGTCTCTCACTCTCAAATACCGTTACACAGTGCTTGCATAAAACAGGCATGACATACCTCTTAACCTTATTTTTGAGTCTAATTTATGTAATGGTTTAGAAAATTATTCTTTAATTTAAACAAATTCAGCCAAAGTAATGTGTGTCATCACAAGCCGTGCTGAATGAGCTTCGTGAAAACACATCTTCACAGAACTGTTGTATCAGAATACAAAGCAAAGTTTCAGGTGTAGGTGAAGACATATCCAGACAAGCGTAGCAGGTCCTGCCTCGTCACTACATCAGGACTTACACCAGGGGACTCTCTGCCCCATCACTAAGCCAGGACTTATCCCTGGCTACAGAAATGGCATTCACATAGACCCCTTCCATTGGATATCTGCTGCCAGGGGCAGACTCTTACTTCCCATCAGTGAAGTTTGGAGTGTCCTCTGAGTTTGTTCAATGTGGTATTAGGGTAAATGGGAAGTCCTTTCCATCACAAGGTGAGGTTCTCCCTATGCCTGCCCCATAGCATTTGCCTGCTCTAGGATTTGGTAAGGAAGGTCTTTGTGTGACTGCCAGTGTTTACATTCCCGTCTGGTTCTTCTGTAGCGTCATTGGACTCCCAGGAGAAGAAGACTGGCCTAGGGATGTTGCCCTTCCCAGGCAGGCTTTTCATTCCAAATCTGCCCAACCCATCGAGAAGTTTGTGACAGATATTGACGAACTAGGCAAAGACCTACTTCTGGTAAGTTCCTGGGATGCCATTGGCTTAGCACCCGTTGAGACTGAATGACAAACAGTATTACATGCCTCAAGCACATGACATGGGGGACTGTACTTTTCTCTGTGGATTCTGTTTCCAGCGGGTGGCTTTTCATTCTGCGGTGCCTTTCTAACCCAGCTCTTATTTTGAATGCGTATTTGGATGCAACTTTACAAGACTCTAGAGTCCTTGGGCTTAGGCTTCTTGACAAGAAAATGCATTTCTTTGCTTAAAGTTTCATGTCACTTGAAGCAACGTGCTAGTCACATCTTTGCAAAAAAAATTCCCCCAGAAGAACCAAGTACCAATACTTGTAGTCATTGATTCATTGAATAAGTATTTTATGTGCCATTCACATATAAGATGCCCATTAAAAATAAGCTTCTAGGGCAGGGGAGGTGTACCTGTTCTCAAGATATTATGTGTCATTTTTGCAGAGGACCCAAGTTCAGTTCCCAGCACCTGCATCAAGCAACATACAACTGCCTGGAACACCAGCTCCAGAGACGCCCTGTTGACCCTGTGGGCACCTGGGTTCATGTGCGCATTCCCACACACAGAGACATGTAGACTCATACTTAAGATGAAGTTTTTTGGTTTTTTTTTTTTTAAAGCACTTTTGTATTTTGAAACTCAAATTCCTAGTTGTTGATGTTGCATACAATGTCCTTCCTTGCGCACACAGAAGGCCCTTCTTACTGCACTGTTCTTGAAGTCAGAGCCCCATGAGTAAATAAGTCTGTTATTAACCTCCTGAATTAAGAGCCCATACTCTTGATTCAGACAGACTGTGAGTCTATCAAAACCCGAGTGTATCTCACCCTGCTGCCAAGGCCAGAGAGGCTGTAGTCCCCTGTGGCATGTTTTTCTCATGGAAGCAAGCAGAAACATGATGGAAGGCCTAGTTCAGTTATGTGCTCGAGGGCAGTTTGAAAGGTGGAACAGTCTTCCCAGCCTGCCGAAGTAGTCAACCCTTGAATACGTTGTAATTCTAGAAGGTAATCTTAAGTCAGGTATCTGATAATCAGAGTAATTATTTTACAGAAGCAGCATTTATTGTCGTAGTGTTTTTATTTAGTTCACTGTTGTGCTGGTGACTCTGTTGCTCAAGCAGAACGGTGGACAAATTTTTAGCTACCTTTTCCAAGACTTTCCCCCAAGGTCCAGCGTTCACACACTTTATTTGCTGTGATGTGTTTCACACCAGATGTTCTCTTTACTGCAGAAATGCCTGACATTTAATCCAGCTAAAAGGATATCTGCCTACGGTGCCCTGAATCACCCGTACTTCCAAGATCTGGAGAGATACAAGGACAACCTGCACTCTCACCTGTCATCCAGCCAGAGCACCTCGGAGCTGAACACAGCCTGAGGTTCCCCCAGGGATGCCACGAGCTCGTCATCTGAACGCATTGCTGGCTTCAAGTCCCCTAAACAAGCCTTGCAGAGCAGTTGAAGATTGCTGGCTGCGGGCCTTCTAGCTGCCAGCTTCTGGGTGGGCTCTGCCTCACCAAGGAAACCACCTAGTTTACTGTTCAGAGATCAATGCAAGAGTGTTTCCGGCTTTACGTTCGTACACTTGTTTGTTTGTCTTGTTTGTTTCAAGAACCTGGAAAACTTCCAGAAGAAGAGAAGCTGCTGACCAATTGTGCTGCCATTTTGTTTTCTAACCTTGAATGCTGCCAGTGTAGGATGAGAGTCCAGGCCCAGCTGAGTTATGACGTAATCTGCCTGCAGCTGCTGGGCCTGCTTTGGTACTTGTGAGTGTGTGTGTATGTGTGTGTAAGAGAGACGGGGAGGGAGGGAGAGAGAGACAGATCCCTGATCTTGTAAAGTGTTACTTTTTTTTTTGTAGACAAGAATAATTGAATTTTAAAGAGTAGAGGTGACTGTTAGTAATGACGACTTGTTCAGTGAAAGGTGATTCACAGTGGAGTCTTGTCCAGTTCGGAAGGTGGACCTCAATCCTCAGTGTTGCCTTCCTGTCCAAAAACTTTTGCTAGCAGTAAACAATAAAGGTTTAGACACCACAAAAATGGGGGGGTGGGGAATCCCCAGTATCTTTTAAGAGACTTTTTAAGGCATACATTCTTCTATTGACTCTGGAAAGTAAACTTACTGTGTCCTGAGTCCTATATATAGTACAGTAAGTACTTAATTGTTTCTTTTGTCAAAGATGCTAGAAGTATCTTACTACTTGCAGTAGATTTGAGGAGTGAGTGTACCTCAGATAGGTTTTAAAGATAGAGAGTACCTATATTTTCTGGTTTGAAATGTTATCATTTCCTTTGCATCTCTTGTTACTTTGTCCTTTGTTTTAGGGAATCTCTTCCTGCTCTGACCGGAGACAGGAATACCATTTAGGTCTCTCCACCTACCACCCTGGCGCGTCTGCCGCGTGCTGACCTGTGTAGTGCCCCCCAATCCATGTTCCCGCCGTTGCCTCGCTAAGGACAGACTGCGCAGGTGCCCCCATCCCACACCTGCTTGCCCGCTTGCCCGTCTTCCGCCGAATGCTTTGCAGATGGCCTGGCTTTGGGTGTATGGCTCCAATTCTGCAGCCCTAACAGGATCCCCTGCGTCTTCTTAGTTCAGTCTTCCCACCTGCTGTCACTGAGGTCACCCAGGCAGAGTAGAGTGCTTGTTCTGCCTGTGACCAACATATAGATTGCTACCAACTGTCACTTAGCGTTTAATATTTTTATAGTGTATGTTGTCAGTTTTGTCTGAGGGAATGTCTTTTCCTCTCTTTTAGAGATAACTCTCTAAAGTGATCTCTCTGTCCATTCCCCAGGATGCGGGTTTTTGTTTGTTGGTTGGTTTTGTTTTGTTTTCTGGTGTCTCGTGCTCAGCCCTGCTTTCTGTGGAGCCAGCCTAGCCTGGACGTTATAAACAACTGTACCGTACTGTTCTCTCGTAGTCCTTTATATCCTCTGCCGCCTTTGCCTTATTATCCATGGCTGAGTGCTAAGTGAGCACGACTCCATAGAAGGTGTAGAAAGCAGCTTTGGGGAAGTTTAGCTGAGTTTTGAATCATGTTTGAGCGCACATAAGTAAAAAGTAGATCATGTTTCAGTGTAGAACTTTGAAAGAGTGCCTGATGTCTCACACAGTAGGCCAGGCTTCAGATGGTGTGTGTATATTATGAAGCCTTACTGTATTCTTTGTAGCTGAATAATGCATGTGATGGTTTTGTATGGAGAAGAAGCAGATGTCTTTCCTGAGAGCTTTGGAGTTTGGGAATCTTTTTTTTTTTTTTTAACATTACATTACATTCTTCTGATTCAGTATCTCGAGAAACAGGATTTTTTTAAAAAAAGCAAAATTTAAAAAAAAAAAAAACAGAAGCTAGACTTCGAGAATATTCTCATTACATCCATGCTGTCAACGCTGTCAGAGCTTGAGGCAGTATCAGACCAGAGCCTCTGGGACAAGGTCTACTCTAGGTCTTGCTGAGACGGTGAGTTCTGCTTTGTTATTGAACAAGGTCCAAAATGCAGACATTTTTGCTGGGGCCTAGACATCGAACATAAAACTCTCTGCATGGAAGCCTAACCCCTTTTATGTTAGCATCCATGTGATAAAGTGAAAATAATTTTGAGGGTTTTGCTTTTGCAAAAAAAAAAGAAAAAGAAAGAAAGAAAAAGTTGTTTTCCTTAGCTTTGCTCAAGAAAAACGCACCTATCCTAAACTGGAATCTTTCCATATGCTTTAGTGTTTTTAAGTGTAGAGTTTAACTTCATTTTTGTCAGCTGTCTTGGGCCAAATATGTCTAAGTAGTTTTATTTGGGCTTTTGGGGGTAAGGCAGTGGAAGGTGGACTTTAGTTTTTTGCCTTTGTGTTTGTGTGTTTGGCCTTTGGGTTTGCTTGCTTGGTTGGTTGGTTTGGTTTTTTGTTTATTTTGGCTTTTCTAGACAGGGTTTCTCTACCTAGCCCTGGCTGTCCTGGACCTTGCTCTGTAGACCAGGATAGCCTCAAACTCAGAGATCCACTTGCCTCTGTCTCAAGTGTGCTTGGACTAAAGGCATGAGCTACCCCCTCCCCACCCCAGCTTAGAGTAGTATTTTTAAATCATAAACATTTTGGTATTAGAACTTGGCGTATTGTGCCAGGATGGTGCAGAAAGGGCAACCCAGCCTCTCTGGACTTCACATCTGCCCCACCTCTCCATCCATAGGGGTGCTCTCTGGATATGTCTGTACTTCAGGCCCTCACCTCTGAAACCCAGTTTTCACACAAGAAGACTTGCCATTGGTCTCCTTAGTAGCACAGGGAAACATATAGTAGACCAAGAGCCTACTGTGTGCAGCTCATCCTTATGGCCTCATCCATTCACAAGTCTCTGTCAGAATCTAACCAGTGATTCCCTGAGAAGACCCTACTGCCCTGAGGTTCTGCTGAAGCAGCTTTCAGTAGGAATAGTTCAAGAATTTGCCTAATAGCTTCTGTTCCTCTGAATTTGGTTCCAGAGACTCTGGCATACACAGGACTGGCTGGAGTTACAACAATCTCTTCGAGAGGATGGGGTGGGTTCTCCAGTTAGACCCCCTAACCTCACAGGTTATCATGTGGGGAGGAATCCTAACCAGCCAACCTTAGAAACACAGTCCCTAAGTACCTGAGAGCACCCAGTGACCTGCAGCCTCCTACGTGGTCCCTCTTTAAAGAAGACAGGCCCTCAAGCAGTGGAGAAACTGTTCAATTAGCTTTGGGCCTTTTCTGCCCCCAGCTTTTCACAATTTTCTCTCAGGATCCACTCTGACCAGTAGACTTGAATTTAGCCCCAAGTGATTTACTAAAAACAACTCAGAAGCTCACTTAAAAATAGAATCTCCACTTGGTCATGCTAAGTAAAACTGAAGACTCCAGGATGTACTGGGTGCTGCCATCTCAAAGACAATACTTTCCTTTGAATAGAAAAGTGTGCAGTCGGCTCTGCAAATGGGATGCTAGCCAACCTGTTTGAAAAAGTTAGTAGCAAACATTTTGAATTTTAAAGTCTATCCCTGACTTGTTTTTTTAATTAACCATAGCTGCTTTCTTAACAGCTGTGACTACTAAAGCCAGTCACAGCCATTGTCACTGTGGGAGTCAAATCATGTCAACTTTCAAACATCACAGGTGTTTCTCTCCAAAGACCTGGTCTTCTGGACAAAACCACCAGCTTCCTTCCTGTGGACAGGCTCAGTCCAGTTACACAGGCCCACTGAGGCTGGCACCTACAGCCTCCCGCCTCGTCAAGCTAGGACTGCTTATCTCAAGCGTCTCAAACTCGGTTTTGGTTTTGTAGTTCCTGTCTAAGGAAATAAGCCAAAACTAATTCTTTTTGCCCTCCTGTCTTCTGAAAGAGAGGGGTTCCATTTTAACTGTTTTTCTCTACTTGATTTTTCAAATTTTTCTAAGTACCAAATTGCTTTTCTTTTCCCCCAAGCGCCTACCAAATACTATTACAGCCATTCCAAGTTAAAATGGTGGGGATGGAAGGTAGTTTGGAGTTGGGTTGGGTTGATTTAGGGCAGAAGTCAGTTTTAAAATTCAGTGTCCTGAGGTTTATGTGGGCTTTCCTCCTTTATCCCCATGTGTTTCACAAGGTGGTGCCTTCAGAGAAAACTTTAAACCTGACCAAGACTAAAGAGGTATTCTAGAGACATTACTCATAACTGTTTTTCTGCACATCTTTAACTATCACCTAGCAAGTTTCTTCTGATGATTAACAGCCTTCATAATATTCTGCAGCTTCTATGCTTTGCTTTTTAGCTAGGCTCTGAGTGACTGTAAGTTATGCTTGAGAGTGATGTTTAAGCAAGAAGGCCTTTACAATTACTTAAGGGACATTTTTTGATGCGCCCAAACTACCTGCAATTCTAGGACACACAACTAAAACCTTCCTCCTCCTTGGTGGGGGAGGGGCAGTCGGAACTCTCACAGCCCTTGACCTGTCTGCTGCAATTCACCCCTCACTCTCCGTGACCTTTTGACACTGTTTCATTTCTAAACTCAAGTGAGCAAAGGAAGTAGTGCATCCGAAATTGAGTATGCATACCATTATCTAAAGACCCACGGTGCTCTACAAATACCAAAAGAACTGGTACTTTTTACATGAGTACAAACCACAAGTGCAAACTCTTAAATTCCAATTCCTAAATTTTAGGTTTTCTATGCATATGAACATAACAGCTTAGAAAGCAATCTACATAAGGTTTTGGTTTTTCTACCCTCAAAGTCACTTTTATACTACCTTTTAAAGTCACTTTTTTTTCTTCCTCAGAGACCCAGCCCCCTAAGCCAAAAGTGACAGTACATTGGGGATGAACAAACACAGTATTTCTGTGGCACACCACAGCAGAAAGTAGTTTATTCCTTATGAGTGATAGACACACACACACAAAACCTGCTTTACTTCACTCCAGAAAGGCTGGCAGGCGGGCCTATTAATTATACTGAATCAAAAAGCTACACAGACAAGGTGCTCAAGGCACTGAGAAATCGTTGGTTCTTTCAACCCTCTGCTCTCACCGAAACAGATCTCAGGTTAAGCCCCTCAGTAAAAGGCCAAGCCCCCAAACCCGCCCCCACCCTGGTCTGTGCTGTCTGCCACCATTCTAGAGCTCCAGAATCTGATCCCCCCACCCACCCACCCCACCCTGGCTAAATGACAGGGGACAGGGCAGGGGACTCAGACCCAGCAGGATGTTGTGGGAGGACCAGTGACCTGCTGCATCTCAGTGCCATCTGTTGTGCCTTAGGAAGCCAGGTGCTGAGAAGCACGTAGCTGTCCTCTGAGTGACAATAATTACAGTTTGCTCACTAGCTAGCTCCCTGTAGAGACGAGGGTTGCTGTTCTCCAAGCCCTATAGCCAATGTCTCTCACTCAAAGCTTTGCTTTTGGTGTATGGTTTTTTTTTGGGGGGGGGGTTAAGATGTATAATTAAAGTAGACGTTTTGATTTTACTGTTTTCTATACTGATACATGCATAGTGGAAAAAAATTACTCCTGAAAATGTTTCATTTTGGAAAAACTCTACTTCAGTTGGCAAAAGTGTGTAATTCTTCACTTTCTACTTTCTTCTTTTTTGTCTCCTTTAGTGACCAAATACTCCTTGAGCAGAACAAGGATTTTTCTATTTAGAGGAAGCTTTTGTGTGAATCATCAGGTCACACAAATAATGCTTTTAGACTGTTAAGTGTAGAGTTTGGGGTTTTTAAGGGGACATACACCCAAGCATTGACGGTCACAGTTATGTCTAGCTCTGTAATTTCTAGCTCAGGCAGGGTTTCAGCCAGATTGTCTTGTGAGCTAAAGTTAGGGGGGACCCTGCACTCTACTTGAAGTTTTCTAACCTTTAGTTCTGTGAAATGCAATAACGTGTATTAGCCAGCAATATTCCTGTGGTCGCCAGCATCTCTGAGTTTGACCTTCAGTTTCTGGGTGATTAAAATAGATCCCAGCAATAATCCATTTCTTGACATTAGCCCTTAAGTCAAGTGTCTTTCCACTCTGGTCCTATTTGCAACAATACATTCATGTATGTTTCAGTTTTTACTTTTATTCATTATATTCCTATGAATAGTAATAGATGTATTAGCACATGGAATTAATAGCATGATAGGAACAGCACTTAGCAGATGTTCCACACTCACATAAGTTATTTCTATTATTATTCATGTATATTATTTATTGCTAAGCCTCATGCCAGTCCTGTGAAAGTGCAACTAAAGGCAGATGTTAGGACTTGGATTTATTATCATGGTCTTGAACAAAAATTTCAGCGATATTCCCAAATAAGCTACGTGAGTCTTTAAGACGACTGCTAGATTTCAGTAGGTTAGGTGTAATACTTTTGGTGTCTAGGTGTGTTGTTACATTAAAAGAGGCAAAGCAACAGAACTTGAGAGCTGTTGCTCCTGGCAGAGGTATGTTTTAGCATAGTGTGATATTAATTATAGCAAATGTTAAGGTAGCATGTGGAGGTTGCCTTCGTAAAGGGACTGTGGCCAGCAAAGTGGATTCTAGGCAGAGAAGGCATCTGGGTGTAGCCTCCTGTCTGGTTCTGTGAAAAGAGCTGCTCCAAGCACTGTAGTGCCCCCGAAGGTGTCCTGTGCAGCACTGGGAACAAACGGTACTGTGGAGAAGGGAGCAGTGTGAGGCGTGTTCTGTAGGAACAGAACTAGCAGCTTATGCCTTGAGGCGTCCTGACCACGTTTTCAGATTTCAGGCAACTTTGGTGTATACAGAAGCAGTTCATCCTAAATAATAAAAACCTAGGTGTTCTCAACAATTCAAAAGCCAGTGGCCTTTCTGCTGTTTCTGAGCTGAGCTGAAGATTAACGGGCAAGGGTTAGGCACAGAAGAGCAGTGTGTGCTGGGGCTCAGCGCCACGACCCGGGGAGCATGGGTCCCTTCTAGTTGTGTAGAAGTATGTTTTCACTGTAAGGTGTGTTTCATTTCTGTATTCCCATAGGGACTTGTTAAAACGTGCTTCTAGAGGCTTCAGCAAAGCTGTAGTACACAGTAGGCTGCTTTTGTTTGACTTATTCTTAGAATAGGAAATGTTTTTAAAGGTAAAAAGGAATCTTCATTTGGACACTGAACTCACTGTTTTTCTGGACTGAAATCATGGTCCTAGAACTGTAGAGGTCCCACACATTAGATGTTAATCTAGGCAGTGTAAGCCAGCCCCAAGAGTCCAGCATCCCCACACTGTACTCACGACTCCTGCATCTTTCTTCCTACCCTAAGGTGCTCCCTGCCACTACCCTGACCCGTCCCTTTGGTGCTCCCCACCTCCTTGGCTGAGATTTGGGCATCAAGTGTGTGATGAGAAATACTTTCAGCACCAAGTATGCCTGCCTAGGCCTGGCCACCGCCTCCTACTTTGCCTTTGGCTAGCCATAGTCAACAAGAGAGAATACCTGATGCCGGGCACAGAATGTACCTGCTATGTCAGTCAGAAATGCCTTAGAGCATACTTCTGTACATCCTGATCTTTAAACCCAGTCATTATGCAGAGCGTTCGTTGTTGGCTGTAGTCCCAGGTTAAAGAAAAAAAAACAAAACATTCCAGGCTGCTGTAGGCTGTCCATCTACGGGTTCTGCTTTCACCAAGCTTCTTCATACTTGAAACTCGTTCTGCTATTTTGATTTCACGGTGCAGACATCAGGGTGCACATTCCCTCCGGGTGCATAATTACTCTCATTCCGTTTGCTCATACTGCTACAGGATGCTCTGTTTTGGTGCTTTGGGTTCAGCGGGTCAAAGAAGCATGGTGGGAAATCACTGCCCAGAACACAGTCTTAAAAGCATGTGGGCAGGAGTCTCGGTGTTGATGTTGCTTCTGCTCTTCTCTGTGCCCTCCAGATGGAGTTAACCAGTTTGGCCTGCCGGGTCATCCCCCGAGACCTTTCTCTGAAGGGTCTGTGAACCCTGTGCTGTATTCAAGGGTGAATGTGTCATATCTCCTTGGCAACCCTACCTTTCCCTGTTGCTAGCCATCAGGAAAACGACCTAGGTTAGATATAACAAACACGTGGATGGGCCAAGTAGACCTGTGTCACTCCACAAGACCTTCCTGAGGAAAAACATAAAAGGGTATCTCTAAGGCTGCCCTTCAAAGCCCTGAACCGAAGGCCTTCGCTCCCTTCCTTGGAGCTGATGGAAATCTTGGTCAGTTATTCCAAGCCTTTCCCACTTACAAGAATAGGAAGGTAGAGGTCTGTGTTGTGTCGATATGATCCAAAGACCACAACTTGTGGCCATGGGCTATTTCACAGATGTCCATTTTTAAAGGCAACTCAGGTGAGGGGTGACTCCTGGCTTCCCTCTGGCATCTTAACATGGGACTTCCCTAGAGAAGGAGAGCTGCAGTGTTCATTCTGTGTCACAGGGCAGGAGAGGAAACCAGCAGGAATTTCGGAGGGTCACAGATCAATACTCCTTTGGAAACTGGATGTCTTACTGGGTGCTAGAATGCAAATTTATGTATTTATTGTCTGGTAATTGAATTCATTGCCTTTCAAAAAAACCATTGTTCAGATGTCACTATCCATTGGACTCACTTGTGTGCCAGCCGAATTGGTTGAAACCAAACCTGAAAGTGGTTTGTACATTTGCCATACCTTTTGTATTTCTTACAATAAAAACGTTGGTAGCAAATAAAAACAGCAGTGTCAGACTCCTTCCTTAGATTGCCCTGCTGGCTGTTCATCTCTTTTATTTAAATGGCTACATTGCAGTAACATATCACTACATTATAGCATGTGTTAGCATAGCATGCGACCTTATAGCATGTGTTAGCATAGCATGCCTTAGGCTTTTTAAAAGGAGATCATGTTTTACGTAGGAGCAGCTCCCTGAGCTTACAACTCATTCAACAAATGCCCGTAGGTGACTAGGCTAAATGCTTAACATAGGGAAAAAAATTTAGTTGAGAGAAGGTACTGTGGAAAAGGTTTGTGTCACCAAGCTAGTGAGGTAGAGATGAAAAGGGGGTTCAGAGAAATATAGCTTCGTAGGCCGAGGGATGACTTAGCTGATAAGGGCACCAGCTATGCAAGCATTAGGCACCAAATTAAAACTCTCAGCACTGACACTAAAAACAAAAAACTCAGTATGGCTGCTAGTACCTGTGGCCCCAGCCCCCAGCGTTAGATGTCAGAAGACAGGTAGATCTGGGAATCTGATGGGCAACCAGCCTCAATGTAACAGGTCGAGCTCTGGGACAGCAAGAGACCTTACCTTATAGGAATAAGGCACAGAGGGACACCCGGTGACCTCCTGGTACACACATGCACACACCTGCATGTCCATGTGTGTGAGCTACAGAAACAGAAATGTAGTAATGTTCGCTGAAGGCGCACGCCTTTAATCCCAGCACTTGGGAGGCAGAGGCAGGCAGATTTCTGAGTTTAAGGCCAGCCTGGTCTACAGAATGAGTTTCAGGACAGCCAGGACTACACAGAGAAACCCTGTCTCAAAAAAAAAAAAAAAAAAAAAAAGAGTCCGTTCACTGAGGAATGGGTAGGTTCAGTCAGTAAAGCTCTGGCCTGAAGGATGAGTTGCTGCAACCACATCTGCCAAGAGGCAAAGACAGACCATCTGATCGGTCAGTGAGACAAGTTCAGTGGGAGACCCTCCCTGTCTCCAGAAGATACAGTGGGGAGCAATGACAGGAGACACAGACAATGCCCTCCAGCGTCCACATGTATACGCACTGGAACAAAAAGAGTGTTTGCAGAAATTAGGCTTGAGAACACTCAAAAACCAACATTTTCCAGTTACAGGGACAAGTACTCCAGATGTGTACAGGCCACAATTAAAGAGAAGGCAGGGCTGGCATTTAGTACTCTCAGGATTGAAAGAGAGGGACCTTAGATGGAATGCCCTACAGTGAGGGGAGGAAACTTGTAGAGCCCACCTCCAATAGAAAGACAGGGCATCAAGTGGAGGGATGGGGTTGCCATCCCACAGTCAAAAACTCTGACCTATAATTGTTCCTGTCTGAAAGAATTGCAGCGACAAAAATGAAGAAGAGCCTGAGGAAAAGGAGGTCTGGCGACAGGCCCAAGTTGGGATCCAGCTCAAGGGGTGCCCCCAAGGCCTGACACTATTACTGAGGCTTTGGTGTACTTACAAAAAGGGACCTATCATGACTGCCCTCTGAAAGACCTAACAAGCAGCTGAAAAAGTCAGATGCAGATATTTATACTCAACCAACAAGCAGAAGCTGAGAAGGAGGGGCCACTCCATAGGAAGACCAGCAGTCTCAGCTAACCTGGACCCCTAAGATCTCTCAGACACTGAGCCACCAACCAGGCAGCATACACCAGCTGATATGAGGCCCCCAACACATAAATAACAGAAGACTGCAGGGTCTGGACTCAGCCAGAGAAGATGCACCTAACCCTCAAGAGACTTGAGGCCCCAGGGAGTGGAAAGGTCTGATGTGGTGAGAGTGAGGGGCTAGGGACATCCTCTTGGAGAGAAGGGAGCAGAGGTATGGGATGTGGACCAGTCAGAGGGTAAACTGGGAAGGGATAAAGTCTGGACTGTAAAAAAAGACTAAAGAATAATTTTTTTTTTAAACAGAGAGAGAGAGAGGGAAGAGGAAAAAAGAGAGAGAGAGAGAGAGAGAGAGAGAGGAGACATGAAAAAGGGAAGGAAGATCCAGGACATGGCCTGGGATTAGTATCATAACCTATAGAAAGGTACAACCTGGTACAAGCATGCCACATACGCAACTGTTCCTGGATCCTTTCCTCCTACACTATGCCCAAATAGATCCTTTCCGTTATCTTTCTTATGCTCATATTCTGCTGATATCCTTATAACTTGTCACAGATTGTGCCCTTTGGAGTTCAGCCCAGGTTCTACTTCCATGTTTTCTAGGGGAAAACTGATAGATAAGGTAGGTCCCAGAAAGTCGTGTTTGTTAATTAAGATCAATGCTTGGCTTTGATTACCCATCATGAATATTCCTTTCAGAGCTTTAAAGTTAAATACAATTTATAGCCTAGACAAGATAAAGGCAAGTCCCAGAGGAAGATTACAGGGAGTTCTACAAGTCTGCAAAAGCTTAGAATTCACAAAATAGTACTATGTATCTCACAGTGCTCTTTTCTGTTTTTTATTCTTTAAAAATAGGTATGCCTAGAACTGATTGCCACAGTCCGAGTAGGACATGAATTTGGTCGGGAAGATGAGTGTGCAGAGCAGACTCAGGGTGAGGTCAAAGTCAATACGAAGGAGTTTGATTACTTTTGTTTGGCCGTGTACTTAGGAGAAACTAATAGATAAAGCTGAGCTGCTATACAATGAGGCAGAAATGGTACATAGTTGCTGACACATAGTCCCTTTGTTATGGATAGTATTGATGTGTTTAAATTACACCTCAAGAATCACCTGGAAACTCCCATTAGGACATGCCTTTAATTTTTTTAGACCATAAATTGCACTTTTTATTTAAATTTCTAAAGGAAATATTCCTGATGGATACTGTAATGCCAAGAATTTAATCTTCATTAAGAAATTGAAATTGTGTCAGCAGTATCTCATGGGCTGAGGTCAGTATTTCTATTTTGGTCAAGCCTCAGGAATGGCATATATAGCTTGATCATGCTAGCCCTTTTTGTCCTGGGAATACTTTTATTCCCGCCCATCATGTTAAAGATTGTCTTTAACAACATCAACATGTTGGCAGCCAAAGTACATGGCTTGAACATGAAAATTGACCCTCAGACAGAATTATTAAATTAACAGCCTGGCAAACCAAGGACGGGTAAGATTCTGCACAGAGCCTTACAAACCTAAGACAGAAGTGCATTGCTTTTGATAATACATATTCCATGACAGATAAGACAGGCATTCTTGTCAGAATGACCTAAGACTGGCGCAGTCTTGTTAATGAAATAAAAAAGGAGGTGAGGTAGAGAACCTTTGGGGCTGCTCGGCAAGAATCTGACATGGGCCAAGGACAAGGAAGTAGGCTTCAGCCAGGAATCTGACATTAGGCTAGAACAAAGAAGCAATTTCAGGCAGGAATCTGAATCTTAGGCTAGAACAAAGAAGTAGGCTTCAGACATGAAAATGACTTTGGGCTAGGACAGGGAAGTATCAGATATTTTGGTCATCCTGATAAGCCCTTAGAAACAGTGATCACGGGAGTGTTCATGTAATTGGGTTTAATGCCTTGCTTGTTCCTTGACTATTTGCATCTATTGTATTGCTAGTCCCTCAACCTAGAACTGATCTGAATACTTGTGTGTAATTAAAATGATATAAAAGCAAAAAGGAGGAGGGGGGATGGGATAGCGGGAGGGGAAATGGGGGAAGGAGAAGGCATCTGAAATGTAAATAAATAAAATATCCAATTTTTTAAAAAGAGGAAAAAAGAATAAAGCTGCTATGGACACAAAAAAAAAAAGAAAAGAAGAGAGAGAAAGAAAGGAAAAGAAAGAAAGAAAGAAAGAAAGAAAGAAAGAAAGAAAGAAAGAAAGAAAAGGAAGGAAGGAAGGAAGGAAGGAAGAAAGGAAGAAAGGAAGAAAGGAAGAAAGGAAGAAAGGAAG